>NC_048218.1:185548161-185647954 GCF_002007445.2 Ailuropoda melanoleuca | reverse complement strand
CTTTGTTTTTCCTTTTCAACAGTTCCTTGGCGATTCGGGGCCTTTTCCGGTTCCATACAAATTTAAGGACTGTTTGTTCCAGTTCCTTGAAAAATGTCATCGGTATTTTGATGGGGATAGCATTGAAAGTGTAGATTGCTCTGGGTAGCATGGACATTTTAACTATGTTAATTCTTCCCATCCATGAGCATGGAATATTTTTCCATCTTTTTGTGTCTTCTTCAATGTCTTTCAAGAGTGATTTATAGTTTCTAGAATATAGATCCTTTACGTCTCTGGTTAAGTTAATTCCAAGGTAACGTATGGTTTTTGGTGTTATTGTAAATGGGATGGATTCCCTAATTTCTCTTTCTTCAGTCTCATTATTTGTCACACTGGGTTTCTGAACTCACCACATCTACTCCATCATCCCTGGGCCATTGTCTGAGCTCCACCCTGAGCCCAGAAAGCCTTCATCTCTTCTACCAGGCTGGACGTCTCCCAAGGAGAGGCTTCTCCTGATGCCAGAGGCCAGTTTTCCCAGCTCCCACAGACTGCATTCCACGCAGCATTCCACTTAGGATGGCTTATTTCAAGTCGGTCTTTGCCCTAAAGGCATTTTCTCCAAGGGAGGCTCCACGCCTGCCCCGTTCACTGTCCCCAAGGCCTAGCATAGTTATTAGGTGTTCAAGAAGCATGTTTAAAAAAAACAAACCAGATGAATTACTGTATAGGCAGGAGTGGATCCAAGTCTTACAGAGCCTGAAGATTACCCAGTGGTAAGGCCCTCCTTAAGAATAATAATATAAAATTATAAATACAAAATTAGTTATGAAAGTGAAGCTGTATTTAAAACAATAACAGAATCATGACAAACTACTAGGTACCTCTTAGGTGATTTGAGCTGCTTTCTTCTGAGGTCTCTTGAAGCAGTTCACCAAAAGTGCTCCTAGAGAAGGGCTGCCTAATTGTAACCCGGCTTCTTGGCTCCCCTGCCTCCCACAATGCCCTACTCCTCCTGTGAACCCCAATACTCACAGGGGCGCAGAAGCTCCTGCTTTATGGTCAGTCTGCCTCTGAGTGTGGCCTCCAACTAGTGAACGAGCCCAGCTGGCCGCAGAAGTGTTCATATCTCGTGATAGCACTCCTGCCCATTTCATGGAGACCTTTCTTACTTGAATTGTCCTCAATTTGCCGATGAGGAAACATGGAAATCCTATTCGACAGTGTCATTTGCAAAATTGGGAAACTGGAAATTCTCTTCTCACAAATGTCAAGCATCTATCTACTTACTGTTAACAAGTTGTTCCTCACTTTTACCCTCCTCTATCCCTGCCGCCTCCACACACCCTCTTTTTAAGGCTTATCTAATCCCTTTCAACGTACAGGGGCAAGATTGCTTTCTGAACTCGATCTAATGTATTTTATACTTACACAGAAGGATTTGGGTTTTCAACATTTCCTACGGACGGTGCGTCCCAAGGCTGTGGGGTTAGTGAAATGACCCCTAAGGAAGTGGAGCTTCCGACTTCCCTGTCTGTCTGCCGGGAGCGGCTGGGAGAGCTCCCCGGGGGGACGTCAGGCAAAGGTCAGGCCCGGCTCACACAACAACCAAACAGGCCACGGGGTTCAGATGAGAGCTGGCAATACCCTCCTGAAGCCTCGGCTCTCAGGCCTGGCGGCCAAGCAAATCTCCAAGCGATGCCAGCTTACGATAGTGAGCATGAGTCAAATTTAAAATTGTTAGAGCTATTTATAAAATAACATCTTGCCATTGTATCACATCGGCAGTTCACAACATGCTTTTACATAACAAGGTGCCAGGCGGTGGAACGCACTAATGCGATCTCCGTGGGATCCCTGAGGGTCGCTGCCGCTTGCTGCGTGGAAGGCAGCCCTTGGGGAAACAGATACTATTATTTCTACTTTACAAAGGACGGAAATGGGTTCTGAGGCTCTGCGAGGTTCCAAAAACCTCTTTGAGCGTACCCGGCTCAAAGAGAGAATTGTGGTTGTGCGTCAGAAGTCCAAGCTCCTTCTCATATTGAGATTTACTTGTGTGTCGTTTCAAAATGTTCTGAAATGAAAGACAGGTGGGATGAAAGACAGAAATTTTTAATAGAGCATCGGATGCCTTGCCTTATGTAGAGTAGGCCCAATTTTCATTTGTTGAACTAATTCAAACATGGAAACATGAGTCCCATGCAAGCAGATGGACAGTTACGCTGATAATGGGAACACCGTTGAAGGCAAAAAACCGATTTCCAGAAAAAAATTCCAACGTGAGGAATGAGTAGCTAACCTTCATCAGTCAGGCCTTTCAGTTTAAGCTGCAGATGACGAGTATGGAATCACACTTTCAAAGCAAGAGCAGATCTGATATATATTATGTGAAGTTCTAATAAAGGAAATTTCCCTTGGAGCGTCCCGAAGGTCTGAAGCAACCACTCATTTCAGCAGCTAGTTATCTGTTACCTCCAGAGTTGATATTACCGTTTGCGACAGATTTGCTCACTGTGGTGTCAGGAAGAATGATGTGGATGGAAGGCCAGCTCCCAAGACACGGATCTTTCCCTTGGGATGGCTCCCCTCTCAGGTTCATGACCAGTCCTGCAGGGAAGTGGTATCTTAAAGGGCAGAAAAGCTGACATCCTGCTATGAAGTTTGGCTCGAAAGGTAAATACAGAGCGAAAGGACAGGAATATGGGAACTTGGTGTACCCAGTAATGGGACAGTTCCATGCTTGAGAGCTGCTATCTGGCTCCTGAGCTTTTTCATTTGCAATTTTATCAAGAAAATCAAAGGCACTGTCTTTTCACAGACTCACAGTTCCTCGCTGACTTTTACCTCCATAGTTCTCCTGTGTTCTTGAGATTCATGGCCTTTTGAATGATTGCCTTGTCTCATTTTCCCCTGGCCCTCATTTCCAAATGCCACACCCCCTTCTCCTTGTTCCCCTTTCTTCGGTGCCCCCAGGGGAGATAGTTTTCAGGGGTGTTACAAAAGCCCCAACCCACTGGTAACACGATTCCTTGCCAATTCATGCCCTCAATAGAACAGGAAACCTTCATTCTTAGCTCTCCAATTTGTATGTTTCTCTGTGTTTTGTGAGAGCCATAACAACAGCAACCATAGTACTAAAAGATGGGAAAGTCGTATTATAATCAGCATGACATGTCAGAGGTTGGCAGAAAGGCTGCCTTGCCTGGGTTGAGGGCCAGTAAGGCCGGTGAAGGTGGCAAGCATGGCGCTGCCCATGAATGCTGTGTCATCTGCTTGTAATGGTCTTATCAGCAGAGCAAAACGAATAAATCATGTGCTGCTAGCGCAAGAACCAAGTGCTTCCGTCTGAGCCAGATGATTCCATTGTTTAGCTGGGCTACCTCAGTGAGATTGTAAACATGGCATCCCCTGCCATTGAGAGACAAGTGCCTCCTGCTTCTTAAAAGCTATTTATTCAGATTAATTTATATTCCATAAAATTCACTCAAAGTCTAAAGTTTCATGATTATTTTCAGTAAATTTATCAAGTTGTAAATTTAGAACATTTCCAGAACCCCACAAAGATCCCCTCTGCAGTCAACTTTTGTTCTCACCCCCAACCCCAGGCAACCACCAATCTGTTTACCGTCTCAATATATTTGTTTTGTCTGGACATTTTATATACATGGAATCATACAATAGTGTTCTTTTGTGTCTGACTTCTTTCACCTAACCTAATGTTTTTCAGATTCATCCAAGTCGGTAGCATGTTGTGAGATAGTGTTCTCTTGTATAGACAGACCATGTTGTATTTATTCACTCACCAGTTTGTGGACATTAAGATTGTTTGCACTTTTTGGCTATTCTGAACAATGCTCTCCTAATCTGAACTAAAAATGATGGGGTGCTAAGAGCTTGGGATTTGGAGTCAGGAGTTTCAGGTTGAGTTCTAGCTCCGGTATTTACTACCTTAGTTAACTGTAAGATTGTTTTCCTCAGTGCAGATAATTAACCCCTTCCCTGCCCTGCTCCTCCAGTTGTTGTAAGAACCAAGTAAGAGTAGGTCTGTGGGATGCTGTGTGAGCTGTGAAACACCGAACCAATGAAAGGCACTGTTATTGAAGTCATCTTTCTAGAATGCATTAAAATAAATGAGCTGCTTCTCAAGATTCTTTCCACATTCATAGAACAAATGATTAAGCTTTTGATCTATAGGAAATATTTACCTGTTTCCTTCTATAGACTTGGGGTTCTCACTATCTTTTTCTCACTAAAGCCTGTTACTTAGAAAGGTTTTTACTATCATTCCACTTCTCTTAAATTTCCTTGCCTTCTAAATGTTACTTTTGATTGTCAAACAAAAGGTTGTGTTTCCTATTGAAGAGAGGGTTTTCGGATATCCTAGAATCCCTGTAGGAAATTAGACTCAGTAAAGCAGAAGGTGATATTTGATCAGGGAATGCTCCAATCCACAATTCAATATAGTCTCTTGGGTATTTCCGGTGACTGCAGAGCAGAGACCTGATGAAAGATCTGGGGGCAGAGCTGAGACAGGTTCAGGGCCTTCCCATGAGTCAAACCTAAGCAAATGTTACCATCCTCCAGTCGAAGGGGATTAAAATTGTCATTTCGGTGAAACAATATTAAACCAATTGGGGTAACTAGATCTTCAGGGGTATTCAGACATTCGGGAACGTACATTGTTGACCACTGAATGTCCTGTCTAGTTACTTGACTTCTACAAAGCATAAAAAAAGAAAAAAGAAAAAAAAAAACACCTTTCCTTGAGAAGCCAGTGCCAACTTCACTTCAAACAGAAAGCACTGGCTACTGGTATCTCACACCCACTCAATCCCAAGGTAAGTACCACATTTAGCGCCCTCCACACCTTCTACCTTATTCAACACTGTGGGCTGCTTCCAAGGAGTTTTATCTTAAATCTCATTGGGAGATCTGGGATGGAAGCCTTCCAAGGCCAGAGAAATGGCTGTCCCCAGTTTACTGGAATCTCAAGCACAGAATGTGAGGACCCGTCAAGTGCCTCTGGTGGCATCACAAGCCAAGCTGATATTAGAACTCAGGCGCTCCCAGTGCCCAGATTCAAATTACTAGACTGTCCCCTTCCAAAAACAGCAAATCCCCAGACATCTCTAGCACTCCCTGAGGTTGCAAAACACAGGCCACTGAGGTCAGATAAGTATTCCTTCTACACATCTTCTCCCCAGAGAAGCCTTCCTTTCTTTTTCAATGATGGGTGATCAGGGATTTCCTAGCAAAAGCAGAGGTGGCGTGTCATGTGCTTGGGACAACTCTCTGCAGTATTCATTCTGTGAATTTTCTCAAAATATTTACAGACGATAGTGAGATGCCATATACATCTCTAACATTATTTTTCATATTTTCGCATGTAAGCATGACAATCTGCAGACATATCCTAAGACCAAGGTTCTTGGCTTTTACAAGTCTGGCCCTGGCCCCGCTGCTCTGTAGTAATAATGGTGAGAACTCGAGTTTCACGCACAGTCACTCTAGGTTAGAGCTGGTGTTTCTATACTTACCTCATGTCTTATTCAAAATCAAGCAGCCAACAGTTGGTGGAGCCTGGTTCACTCAGGTCTGTTTGACTACCAGGTACATATTTTCACCTCCTGCATTATACGACACTAAAATACCACCCTACAATGCACTTATGCATGTAGAATATATGTGTATATGGCACATAGTTGTGCTGTGTGTGTATGAAAGTATGGACATAGGCATAGTGTTTCATTTTTGACCCATAAAAAACTTGAAGCAGCTGAGAGTTCTTGTATGTTCTACATAACTTCTGACTTGGAAGATGACTGTATACATGAGAATAATGTGACTTGAAACCAAAATTTGGATAGGAATGTGTGGCAGAAGGTCAACGACAAGGCTTAAGTGTGTTCTCTGGGTCATAAAAGACACCATCTTTTTTGTAGTTTCCATGCTGTCTGACCCATATGTACAGATTTTTCAAAAGCCTGTATCAAAGGGAGTGTTACCTATGAATGTTTGCTGTACGACATTGCTTAACACGCTCCTTCTCCCATCTTTTGCACTGTCATCCTATTGCCTAGAAGCATGTCCTGTGACCAGCTGAAATGACCAAACCACATTCTTCAGGAGGCACTTGGTTTCAGTGCTTCAATTTAAGTCAGAAATGGGAACACTCTTTTGAGATTGCCTCCTGAAAAACTGAACAAAACATACTCAAATGAGAGGTCAGAGCTGCTGCTTTGCATTCGGGCCATCTGTCTGATACAAAACAAAATCCACAGTGACCAAAACAACCACACACGTCTTGGCAGCGTGGGGCGGCGTCATCAACACTCCAGCGTCGATCCCACAGTGGTTCAACGGGCAGCACACCGCACTGCGTTTGCCTTCTCCTATGGCTTGGTGAGGAGAAGCAGCTGTTGCCCTCTCCCGGATAAAGTGACATATTCCAGGAGAAACAGTCCTAATGAGATAGAACTGAGTTCCCCTTACCACCCCGCCCACTCACAAAGCACAGTTAGGAAACTGCAAAATATAAGAAAAAAGATCAGATCCGTTTCAGACACAGTGATTGTGTCAGGTTCATAGGAAACATGTGTCTCCTCCTTCACAAGTATCAGAAGACCCTCTTGCAAAATCGATAGCATATGCCATGAGCTTGTAGCTTTACATTCAAATGTTTCATGAATATATTTACATAAAATGCATTAAAGAAAATGTCACAGCTTTAGCGTACTAGACTTTACTTAACATCTGAAGCAGCTTGAATGTACTTACACAAAAATACATTAAAGTGTCAGTGCTTTGACTTATTTAATATCTGAAATATCCGATAGCAGACTTACATCCCCAGTATTAGTTTTTATTTACTTGGAGCAATACTTACAGGTAACAGTGCCTTTTAGCCACAACTAGGAAACAATAGAGGAATCATGCAATATCATACACAAAGCATTATAGTTTGAATTAAATACATTACAGCTCAATTTATATAAAAATATATCCTCTGGGGAATACAGGAAGTTAACACTACTAGCTCTAATTGCAAAGGTTTTTTTTTTTTTAATGCTTATTTATCTTTTAAAGATAACTGAAGCTAAATACGATTTGAAAAATTCACAAACCAATCAGGTATCACCATTGGAAAAATACAGTAACTCTAAAGATAAAAATAAATATAAGAAAAATACATTATTAAAATCTAGGAAAAACAAATCTAGATAATTACATGATTAAGATTACATAGCCAATTCACAGATTCAAAACTATCAATTTACCATGATAGTGATGAGGTCACTGATTATTTTTGTCTGGGTCTTATACAGAATGTACTCATTCAATATATTCAACAAATAATTATTGAACTCTGTGCTCTAGGGAATGTGTTTGGCTCGAAGAAAACACTGGAAAACAAAACAGACATAAAGCCTGCCCTCATAGAGCTTCTAGTCTAGTGGGGCAGACAGATGAGAGCCTGGGTGCCTATAATAAGCCTGAGAAGTGCTATGCTGGGCCCTCCCCTCCCACGGGAGGGATCGTCTAAACTGAGACCTGGAGGAGAAAGAGTGAGAGGGGAAGAAGGAGATGGAAAGAGGATTCTGGGCACGGAGAGAAAACAATGCAAAAGACCCGGAGGTATCAGAGAGCATGGTCTATTTCTACAACAGTGGTTCCCAAACAAAGGACCTCAGATATTTGTTGGGCCAGAATGAAATTTTCACCCATCAATGAGGAAATGAAGACAGTGTGGTAAGTCTTTTCAAAGCTAAAGCCATTCAATTTCACTAATTGGGTTTAAGACTGACTGGCTTTCTGGCATTAAGATGGCCCCTCTTTTATAAAATGACAGTGATAGTAGGTGATAGATTTTTAAAAAATAGATGACCCTGTTTTTGAAATTAGCAAAACAAAAACTACAGGTGTATAAAATCTGAAAACCTGGGAATCACTGTTCAAAGAATAGACTTGTAACAGGTGTTTAATATGGTTAAAGGAGAGGGGTAAGGGAGAAGTCAAGAGATAAAGCTGAGGAGGAAGGCAGGGGTTTAGATTGGGTAAGGGCCAGGAAGAACTTTGAACTGTATCCTAAAAGCAGTGGGAATGATTTTGAGCAGGGGAGTGCAATTCTACTTAGATTTGTAAAAGTTCACTCTGGATGTGGGTAGAATGCGTGTTGGATGGAACAAGACATCAGGAAGGAAGGCAAGCTGGCAGCACTACAGTACCCCGGGAAGAAGAAGATAATAGCTAGAATTAGGGCCAAATCAGTAAGACTGAGTAGGAAAAGCTGTCTGCAAGGGACAAACTTAACCAGGATTTGGTGATTTGCTATATTGGGTAAGAAAAATAGGGTGGTCGGAGCTGACGTCCAGGTTTTTCCTTAGGAAACTGCATTGACGATAATTGGGCTTAACGAGTGAGCTAATGTAGGAAAGGAGCCTTTTTGTGTGCAGGAAGGTAGTGAGTTCATTTGGGGACATGTTGAGTTTGAGGTGCCTTTGTGTTTAAAAGTCCATTAAAGGGGCGCCTGGGTGGCTCAGTCAGTTAAGCGTCTCTCTTCAGCTCAGGTTGTGACCTTTGGGTCCTGGGATCAAGCCCTACGTCGGGCTCCCTGCTCAGTGGAGAGTCCCTCTCCCTCTGACTCTCTTCCCTGCTTATGCTTGCTCGCTCTCTCTGTTTCAAATAAATAAATAAAATCTTTAGAAAAAAAACAAAGTCCATTAGAACACTTGTTTACATAGGATGAGAGAAAGAGTTGAACTTCAGATATAAACTGTCTAGCCAACAGCTTACAGTTAGTTATTGAAACCATAGACGTGAATGACATTTCTCCCAGAGAACATAGCGTAAGAAGAAAACAGGGCTTAAGACATATACTAACGGTTTGGCAGGAGATGAGTAACAGAAAGAAGCCAGAGACAAGAGCAGTCCGTCAGGGAGGCGAGAGGAGAGCTAAGAGAGCAAGGTGTCCTGAAAACAAAGGGAAAACCATTTCAAGGAGGGAGCAGACAGCAGTGCCAGATGCTGCAGGAATCAGCTGGAAGGATTACGAATGCTCATTGAAATTAGCAACAAGGCAGTTATTAAAGACCTTGAGAAAGGCAGTGGAGGGAGGGAGGGAGCCCAAGCGAGAGGGCAGTGGTGCATCTGCAGGCAGGAGGGAGCTCTTGTACACGGTGTGGGTATAAAAGAAAGAAAGAGCCAGCAACTGGCTGGAGACGGGTTTGAGAAACTGGTTCTTTGTTTTATAAACGCAGGAGAATGGGTATTGTAGGAGACACGTGATAGGGAGAATATGAAGACTTGTTGGAAGTGAAGATAATTAATAGAAATTCGCATAAAAACATTGGCCAGCTTTAAAAAAAATCACAACGTAAAGGCCTTTAAAGATGTGAAATATGTTGTCCCCATAAGAACACACGATCGTTATAAAATTGTTAATGGATTTAAATACACTTAAGGATGTAAAATGATTCCAAGAAATTCTGAATGAACCCATTTTAAAATACCTTTAAAATCACATTTAAAATATCTTTTAAATCATGGCAATTTTAGCTCTTGCCCATAGAGATCATACTCTTTAAATAATATATATCTTTGGATGGCTGGTGGCAGAGAGAGCTTCTCCATGGAGGTTTGCTGGCACAGGCGCTGTAGTCCCATCAGCCTTCGAATTTTTAACCGACACAAGTGCTTTAATGAGCAAGGATTCTCTAAAATGTTGGGAAAAAATAAGCAAAAAATAAAAACAGTATTAGTAGATTGTCCTGTAAAATACATCCTGTTTTAGAAAAACATTAATGGTGTCATTCTGAAAAACAGGCACGTACCCATTAGCAACCGGCGATTTGAAAAGAAATTCTAAGTGTAATGGAGCATCGCAGAGCCCTCCCCCAGATCGCGGTCTCCACGAAGACACGCATTTAGCTTCTTCCAGTGTCAGGAAGAGCCTGGCGCATAGTGCGTGCTCGCCGGGACAGCTTAAATGAATGAATGGAATTGACTTGAGAAAGCAAATGCTCGCATCTCCTATTTATGTTTTAGAATTGAGTACTATACAGTTTTATTTATCTGCTTCCTCTCTTGTCTACTGATCTTTCTAATGCATAATTATCCAGGAAACGTGATAGAAATGATTCAATCTTAGCTTTGTTTCAGTGTCTGACACCTAAACGTTTTATATTTTAAAAAAATTCTAATGTTACTTAAATATTTGATATTAGTCTCTATTCTCAACTCCTCCTTTATCTATGTTACAACACTGATATATTCTCCCAACAGCATGAGCGCAGCAGAGCACATGGTCTTAGCTGTGGGCTTTGGACTTTGGCATGGATTGAAATCCTGGCTCTGCCACTTGGGATCTGTGTGACCTTGAACTTAACCTCTGATTTCAGTACTCTCACCTGTGAAATGTGGCTAACAATGGGACCTACCTTGTAGGGTTGTTTGAATATCAGATAAATTAATTTACGTGAAGTATTAGAAAACTGCTCGGCACTTTGTAGCCACTCAATAATGTAAACTATCACTCAATTCAATAATAAAAGACATCACATTTCCGTTGCCTTTGTGATTATAAACAAATTCTCTTAAAAAAATTAAAGCAATGTTTTTCAAAAACTATGGAGGCAAAATTATTGTTACTCAAATAGGCAAAATAAGCCCATCTTTTTTTAAAAATTACATTTTATTTTCTTCTTTAACAAATAGATTGCCTTACATATGTCTGGAGGAATCCTGACATCCAGTGGTTAACCCCACCCATGGCATTCAAACGCCTTGCACGCCAGTTGCATTAATGGATGACTGAAACAATATTACACCTTCCTGGTCTTCTTCCTTAGATCGCCTTTCTACAGCCATCAGAGTTGGTTATTCTTTTGTAATAAAAACACATGGACAATTAATTACCAGTTAGAAGCAAACTCTGTTCTGCCTCTGACAGGAAGCACAGGGCTGTTGGAGAGAGTGGTTTGAAGTAAAACAGGCAAGGGTTCAAATCTTTACTTTGTTGTTTTCTAGGTCTGTAACTTTGGGTAATTCACATATTTAAGACTTTGGGTTTTTTTTTTTCCTCTTACAATCTCCAAAATGTTTTAACCTTTTTATTGCAAAATAAAATATAAAGTAACTACACACACGTATAGCTTCATGAGTTATTATTAGTGATTAAGAGATGAACATCTTTAATCACCTCCCAAGCCATGTATAGAAGAATTTCCCCAGTCGTCCCAGAATTCCCTTCATAATCCATTGCCATCTTCATTCCTTCCTCCCCTATGAGTTACCACGATTCTGACTTTGATGCTCATCTCTTTATTTTTTATTTATTTTTTAAGATTTTGGTTTTTTAAAGTAATCTCTACACCCAACATGGACATGCCTCGAATTTGCAACAGCAGATTGCAGGTCGCAGGCTCTACCAACTGAGCCCGGCCAGCGCCCCAGCTAATCACTTCCTTTAGAGCTTCCTCTTCTAAGTGTGCTATCCCCATGCGATTGTATTGACAGTATTTTTAAAAAATGTGTTAGGACCTTTAAGTCTCTTAATCCACAGGTTCTTTTCTCCATCCCCTTCTCTTTCTTTCAATTCATTTTAGAAGAACTGAAAAGCCCTGCAGTTTCCCACAGCCTAAATTTTGCTGATTGCCTTTTCATGGTGTATAGCTCCATGTTTCGCCATCATTTCTATTTCTCGCAAATTGGTAGCTGGATCCAGAGACTTGATCAGACTCAGATTTGATCTTTTGGCAAAACTGTAGCTGGTGCTGTGTTCTTTCATCAAGGGCCACATAATGAGATATTAGGAGCAGCTGATGCTCGATGATTACGTCCATTAGCTGACTGGGGGCTGCAAAGTGGTGACATCTAATTACATCATCTCTTTTTCATTTATTATTTGGAATACTTTTATAAAGAGATGCCTTTGCTCATCTACTCTGGTTACTAGTGGCACAAATCATATAGGTAAGGCAGAATAAATGCTCAAATTTTTTCCTGTATCAATTTTCAAGATAACAAATTGGTTTTCTTATTCTCTGGAGCTGACTGATTTTTAATAATATCATGTTTAAGCACATTTAATTGGTTTCAATTCACTGAAATAATTACCCTTTGGCAGCTGAATTGTCCCATCTTTGGCCAGTAGGAGCCTCTTCAAGTTGGTTCCTAAATTCTTTTGGCATGGTCTGGTAGTCTTTGAGAGTTTCTTTGCAACGTAGAATGACAGACACTCCAGGCTTATCTTGCACATTCCTTCCTGAGACCTGAAATCATCCTTTCTTTTTTTCTAGGAAATGGTAATTCAAGACCACAAGTCTAGGGATGTTCATTGCTCACAGTTTGCCATTATTTCTAAGCCTTTGCTGTAGGCAGACAGACAGACGCACACACTCCAGGTAAAATAGCTTGAGTTCATATTGATAATTCCAATTCAAGTTCAGGACTACAAGATTTTTCTTTTCTTTTTTTTTTTATATTTTATTTATTTATTTGACAGAGAGAGAGACAGCCAGCGAGAGAGGAACACAAGCAGGGGGAGTGGGAGAGGAAGAAGCAGGCTCATAGCGGAAGAGCCTGATGTGGGGCTCGATCCCAAAACGCCGGGATCACGCCCCGAGCCGAAGGCAGACGCCCAACCGCTGGCCACCCAGGCACCCCATGGACTACAAGATTTTTCTTTAACTTATTACATTTCTATTTCCTTTCTTCCACACTGAAAATCTTCTGTATTCTCAAGGATACAAAGAATAATAGAGTTAGAATATCCCACAATCACTCACTCACTGAATGCATCTGTCATTCTCATATAGCAATGTTAATATGACACCACCACCATATAATTTGGTATCTTTAAAAAATGTTATTGTGTGTGCTCTCCCCATTTTAAAATAGTTGTGTCATATCCACATTATCTGAACATGCAATCCTACATTTTTTATCTCCTCCCTTTTATCTCACACTTGGTCTTGGTATTCTGTCTAATCTCAGTACTAGTCCTCATGTCATTACTTCTCCAGTTATTTTGTTTGTCTGAAGCTCATTTCCTAGTGGATTCTTCAAAAGGTGATCAGAGGAACAATATTGCCTGAGAGCACCAGATTTTTTCCCCTCATAAGTCCGTTGTTCTTTTTGCCTACATGACCAAAGGACATAGTAATTTGTAATTTGTAGTTTTGTCTTTTCTTTTTTTACAGATTTTTTTTTTGTAATGTAAGTTTTTGTATTTGTTCTGTTCCCTCAATTTGATTTTCCTTTTCAAGGAATACTATTGTTCATTTCTTCACTCTTTATTGCCTGTCTTCAATATCTGTCACTCTTTCAAATGCTTTAATCTGTTCCTTCATTTCTATTTTATTTAAGCTTTTTTTTTTCCATTTCGGCTTCTTTTTCTCTGAGGGTATTATCTATCACATTATTAGTTCCTGCTTTCATTCAAGTTCAGTCTTTATATTTGAAGTTAATTTTTTCTTTTTATTTCTAATTCTTCCCTCAGTTCTCTTACCTCATTTCTGAATTTTTGTAATTCTGAACTTGTGTTTTTTCATATCTTGTATCATCTTCCGTATGCCATTTAGCTTGTTCTGAAATGAAGTTTTTAGTTTTCTCCTGTCCTAAGGGTGTGCCTTTCTGGTGTGTTTTCTGGTCAGTAGGGATATTATTCTATTTCTCTTTCTATATTTTCTTATAATAAATTTATATGAGACTTGACTGTGATAATTTTCTGTTGCTCATTTTGATGTGACATTAGCTGTCCTAAAGTTTTAGAAGGATGCTTGGTCGAAGACAGCTCTTCTGCCTTTACGGAATTCTTTATTCTGTTGTCTTCTTGTAATGATCCAAAATCATGGCCTACTGCCTGAGGTCTCCTTGTTCTGTTTGCTGCCCCTCCTTTTATGTGGACTTTCTCATGACCATGTCCTATGGTTTCGGTTTTATTCCCATTGTGGACTGTCATTCAGAATGAGAGCTTGACAGGTCAGTTTCAAGATTTTATAGGGTCTGGGGGCACCTGGCTGGCTCAGTCAGTAGAGCACGTGACTCTTGAACTTTGGATCGTAAGTTCAAGTACCACGTTGGACATAGAGCTTACTTAATAAAAAAAAAAAAAAAAAGATTGGTTCCCAAACATTAGTGAGTTTCAGAATCACTTAACTACTTAAAAAAAAAAAAATTTTATAGGACCCAGACTGTTTTGTAATTGCCCTTAGCCTTAGTTTCGTATTTATAATATGATTCACTTTTATGATTATAACTAAACTTTAAACTAGAGAATACAAAATGGCCTGCCCATAAGACAAACTTCTGATAGGAATTTGTCAATAAACACCTGAGAGAGAGAGTATCAAAAATGATAACTCTAATTCATTCCATTCACTCATTTACTCAGTATTTATTATTTACTACTCACTAGGTATCATGCAAAGCCTTGAGAATACAAAAATAAACAAAATGGATGCCTGTTCACATGGAGATTACAGTCTCCGTATCTTACGGTATTATAGGAGTTACCTTTTAAAAAATGAGTTCCAGTCGAAATGTTAATATAGTTATAGTAGTACTCGTTATACAATTAAAGAGTTGGAAAGTATCAAGAAAAGCAAAAAATCAGCATCTTATATCAGAGGAAGTATTAAGGATGATTTAAAAACCCAGATAATTCTGAAAGTGAAGTTGCACCGGAAAAGTCTCAATGATGACATTAAGAGACGTTGCTTACGTACATTCTTCAGGGAAAAAAATTCATAGGCAAAACTTTTTTTTTTTTTTTTTACCTAGTATTTGACGGATTTCTGGCCATTCTCTCTGTACTTCTAGTGCAGACTTCAGCTTAGTGCACAGAGGAATATAATCCATGTAATCGATTAACACACGAATAACGCTGCCTACCAAGTGTTTCATCCAAGGAACTGTAATAAACTCACAGAACTGAGAGAATTGATAAAATTTAATTTAGTAACACATTCAATATACTATATACATAAACACTCAATTTTGTTATGAAAAATTACTGTCTCTTTTTACAGAAAATAAAGTACCCTCCTTGTAATGAACAAAAAAGAAAAATAAATTGCTTTTATCTGTGAAACTATGAGCCCTGAAGCTATATGCAGGACTCTGCTGTGATTGCAGTCGACAAACATGGGAGAATCATATTTCTTCCCATGATTCTTCTTTCCATGTTTCCATCCCCAATATTCCACCAAATGAGCATCAATTATTAATTGCATACATTTTCACATGCTTCCACATTCAGTTTGCAATTCAAGAAAAAGAAATCATCTTGTTTGCCTCGTTTTATGCTTATATCCCCATATTACTGCCAACCAAAATTCAAGAATAAGAAAAACGTAAGAGTTGATTTTTCTTTTCCTGTCACATCCCTAAATGGGCAAACATTGGGATGCTGACCCAACAGGAAGAAGAAAAGGATGTAACTCACCGGGTTATCTTTTATTACACAAGATGTCCACCCCGGTAGTACCTCTTCCTCTATCTCTGACCGCACAAATGAATTTCCAAAGATGTTCCCATGCATGCACTCAAAGCACATCTCTACGTGATAGCCATTATTCAGCAACAGGCGCAGCATCACCTCGTCATTTAGGGCGTACTGAATGGCACTGGGGAAACGCGTGTCATTCACGCGCATAAAGTAACAATTGACGTTAGCTCCATGGGCGAGAAGCAGCCGGACAATTTCATGGTTATTGGCCCTCACTGCCACAAGAAGACAGTTGAGGGGATCTAGGTTTGGGTCTGCACCTGCAGCCAGAAGGACTTCTGTGCACAGGATGTCATTGTTAGAAACGGCAAAATACAGCGCCGTCTTCCGCTCATCGTCATAGCTCCCAGAAATGTGGTCCGCGAGCAGGGTATTGACATCAAAGCCATTTTCAATAAGCAGCTCCAGGCACTGCGCATTTTGCCCATCTGCTGCTGAGTGAATTGGTGTTAGCCCACTTTTCTGGATTGCATGTTTGGATGTTACTGGGATAAGATACTTCAGCGCACTGAAAAAAGAAAAAAAAAGTCAAACATCCACATGGCGTGAAGAAAGTGAATTTAAATTAGCTTCCTCACTAGACAAGTGAATGCAGTTTGTTTACTTTCTTTTATTTTCTCTAGACAACCTCATGCAAAAACATGTAACATTTGAACTTTGCCCATTGGCTGACTACTTTGTTCAGTATAATTTAGTTTTGTTTTTAGTTTCCCATTCTAAATACTCCTGGGGAACATGCTGGCGGTCCTGTGTTTGGTCCTAGAATTGTGGTTCCTCAGGAGCCCTCCCCGTCTTCCAATTCTTTTCGGAACAACATAATACTTAGAAACAACCAAAGCTAGTTAATGGAAAAAATATAAAAGAAGATTGGCGCATCTGCTGCCACAGAAGAATGCTTTGTGATCTCGACCATGAGAATCATGGAGTCATAGGAAGTGACCTTGGAACTGCTCAGTCCAACCCCACATTTAACAGAAGAGCAACAGGAAGTCTGCGGAGGTGAAATGACTCGTCCAAGGTCACTCAGCTGGATGTGGAGCAAGGACGAGAGTTTAGGCCTTTCGAGTTCTCATTCCTTACTTCTCTTTCACTGCTTCCTGAGTGGTCCATGCTTAGCAGTGGCCGTGCACGCCCTGCCTGCTTCCATATAGCTTGCCATCGAATCATCGGTCACAAAAAAGAGTCTGTATAGTCTGTATTATTCCATCAATCTATATCAGTCCAATGGGGATAACAAACCACAGCTTATGTTTCTAAGAACCTGTGATAAATAGTTGTGAATTTCACACTTGACTGAACCACTAGACATGCATGAGAGCCACAGGCAAGGAGAACTTGATCTCTTGTGCCTAATTCAGAGCTACCATGTGTGAATTTACGAACGCTGGGAGTAAATCCAGGTAAACTTTAACAACATGTCACTTAGCGTCGATTATGCGTCATTGGCTACTTAACTTAGCCAATGTGGCCACTGAAAGCGATAAAGCCTAATGATTTCAAAGTTTTTGAACTTACAAAATATATTTAATTGCCTAAAACCATCCTCTTACGGTGGGTAGTTTAATACAGTGATTATAGACTTCCACTGATGTGTTGATTGTGGCACCTGTTCTGATTTAAAAATCTATCCAAACTTTTTTTTTGAGTAAAGAAATTGGAACTTATAATGAAACTTTTCTATTCAAGGATAAATTTGACATTGTATCATAATATCCGTAGGTATTAGTAAAAATTAGAGTAATACTGGTAAAATTTCACAAAATCCTTTGCGAAAGGCAGAAGTTTTAGGAACCCTGTAGCCTTTTGTTAAACACATTGAAAACAAAACAGAACAAAACAGAAAGGCGTATTTGGGTGGCTTGTGCAGAATGTTCAGTTATAACTTGCTTCCTTCTAAAAGAAATTTTTTAAATTATAAAAGTAGTGTAAGTTCATAGGGCGCCTGGGTGGCACGGCGGGTAAGCGTCTGCCTTCGGCTCAGGGCGTGATCCCGGCGTTATGGGATCGACCCCCACATCGGGCTCCTCCGCTTTGAGCCTGCTTCTTCCTCTCCCACTCCCCCTGCTTGTGTTCCCTCTCTCGCTGGCTGTCTCTATCTCTGTCAAATAAATAAATAAAATCTTAAAAAAAAAAGTAGTGTAAGTTCAGTGTGGAAATTTCATGAAGTACGTGAAAATAAAAAGAAAGGGAAAAAGCCAAATATTTATATTTGTCTTTTTCTTTTCAGATTTTGAAAGTATCATATGGCTAGACTTGAGACTCTACTGTATATACAATTTTGTAGTTTTCAACTGAAAATGATCATCTTACGACATAATACTCACAGATAGTGTCCCTCATAGGCAGCTCGGTGTATTGGGAGATGGCCTGCTCTGTTGGGTACATTTCCACTTCCTCCATATTCCAGCACGAGGGAAATGCAGTCGGGATTGCCCCCTCCTGCTGCCTCAAACAACACTGATGCCCCATCATCCGCCAAAGCAAACACATCCCCGCCTGGCAATATAAAACATATGGCATAGTGTTAACTGGAGTTATCATGAAATTGTCAAGATAGTCCCCTTAAAAACAACCTGCTGTTTGCCTTTCTGGCTAGGACTTAAAAATATAGGATTAAGAACATCTGTGTTGGGACACCTGGGTGTCTCTGTCAGTTAAGCTTCTGCCTTCGGTTCAGGTCATGATCCCGGGGTCCTGGGATCGAGTCCCATATTGGGCTCCCTGCTCAGCAGGGAGTCTGCTTCTTCCTCGGCCCCTCCCCCTGCTCATGATCTATCTCTCTCCCATGCTTTCTCTCTCTCAAATAAATAAAATCTTTAAAAAAACCCATCTGTGTTCTCGGTATTTTCAATAAACAACTGTGCGTGCATGTTTTGTTTTATTAGAGAATCTTTGCATCACAACAATGTCTGAAAAATCAACAAGTTTATGCATTGTAGACAAATGCTCCCAGGGAAAGGGAGAGTTAGCTTTTCAAATTAAAAAACAATGTTAACTCTCTATTTCATTTCAACAACTGCACTCTAGGTGCTATGTGTGACCCAGCAGAAGATCCTAAAATATATCTAACTACCTGAAGCGGCTCAGAGGGGAAATACAACAAAATATCATCCAAGAACACAAGCGTGTGGCATTCAAGTGAAATCAGGGGAGTCCTGACGTAGAAGGAGGTCTGTGTTTGAATTCTGGCTCCGCTGCCGACTGGGAGAGTCTGGGCAGGCTACTTCTATGAATCGCCATCTCCTGGTCTGTAAACTAGAGGAATGCTGCTTATTTGGTAGGGCTCAGAGGATGATTAAATGAGATTGACTGGTGGGGGGCTGCGAAAGTGTTCGTTTTTTCTCCATAGAGGATCCTTGAGGAAGCATGTGGTCCTAGCCTTTATTTACACATGGGGAAACCGAGCACGAGAAGTTTTGGCAAGGCTAGGGTCCGACCGCAAGGAGGCGGTAGAAGCCAATTTGAGAATCTGGTCTCTTAAATCTCCGTTTGGCCCTTGGAGGCTCAAAGGAGGGCAACGTCACGACCTGTTGGGAGAATCCAGAAAGGCTTTAGGGGGGAGGTGTCTCGAGAGTGAGTTATGTTGGAGAATATTCCAGATGAGAGGAAGGGCCGGGCGCGAGCCCAGACAGAGGGAATGCGGGTACATTCTGGAATCCTGCTGGTCTCGTGCAGCCGGGGTACAGGACATGCTGAGAGCAGTGAGGGACAGACCTGGAAAGACAATTGTGGCTGATGCAGTGGGGCCGCGTGCGTGACTCAGAGGCTGCGGGGAGCTGCTGAGAGTTTTCTGAATACACCGCTGTAGCTGTCCTTCGAGGAGAAGAGCTGAGCTGCAGCACGTCGTATGGATTCTCTGACAGGGAGCCCGGAAAAGGGCGGCATGGTTAGGAAACAACTGCTCTGGTCCAGGTAAGATGTGAGGATCCTGCCCGGTATGCAAACCAACGGGGCTGGCACGGTGCGAACAGGTGGGAGAGACACCGCGGGACTTGGCAATGGGCTGGATTTGGAAAGGAAGGTGATGGAGGGCGTGGAAGTAAATCTAGGCGTTCCGTCTTGGTTGAGAACGATTATTAGGTCAAAAGTGTGAAGAAGGAATTCCGTTTTGGAGAAGCTAATGGTGAGGCCCTGGTGAGCCGTCTCGGTGAGTCTGGGCCGCCCATAGAGAGAGCAGCCAGGCCTGACCTTGCGGATTTGCAGGTCGCGATGTAGCGGGTGTAACTGAGGGCGCAAGAGCGGGCTTTCCAGGGGCTCCGGAGGAGATGGGTGCAGAAGCCCGAGGCCCGCTACACGCAGGACAGGAAGGCGAGCCAAGGAGGGATGGAGAAAAGGAAATCAGAGACCGGAGAATCATCAAGAATGTGCAAATTAGATAGGCTCGTTATGGGTATTAAGGAGGGCACATATTTCATGGTGCACTGGGTGTGATACGCAAGTAATGAATCATGGAACTTTACATAAAAAACTAGGGATGTACTGTATGGTGACTAACATAATATAATAAAAAAAATATTATAAAAAAAAAGAATGTGCCATTCCGTTTCACGTACCTCTGTGGATGAGGTGTTCCAGCACGTCGCAGTGACCATACTCGGCAGCGACACCTAACGGTGTGACGCCAAACCCGTCTCTCAGGTGGACGTTGCCTCCGTGGTTCAGCAGCAGAGCCACGATATCCTTGCGGCCTTGTTTGGCTGCTTCGTGCATTGCCGACCATCGCTTGGCACAGGGCTGGTCAAGGCTGGTGTTGTGTTTAAGCAGAGTGAACACCATGTCATAGGAGCCCTTCTTCACAGCTGGAGGGTGATTTTTAAAAAGAATATCAACAGTAGGCATATGAACACGCATCCTTCAGATGGTGTGACACGAATTATGAAATTTAATATGAAAATAGATATTCACTATTCCCTTTCCTTCTACGAGAGGATATTGTAGTTTTCATTCCCTTCTATTTCTCACACCCAGGATGATATTGCCTTCTCTTTAAGAGCCTGGCCTGAGGGGGGGTAAGAGTTTCATGGGATATAGTGCACTTCCCTAAAATAGGATGTTGTATATAGTCTTTCTAAACTTTAGAAAATGAAAATAAATGAAATAAAAATAGCCTCCATTTAATAAATAAATTAAATAATGTATGGAAATGCTTAGTGTACACTAAGAGCTCAATAAATTATAACTGTTATCATTAATCTAATTTCATCACTTCTAGGATCCTGGGCCACATGTGTAAATAATGTTTATTAAGCCCCCTCCCCACCCCCCAGAAAGATTCTTTTGTTTTCCTCCACCAAAGCATTGAGTATTAAATGAACTTCCCTTTCCCGTGATCTTAATGGGAGGTTAGCAATGAGAAGGTTTTTAGGTTTTTTGGAGAGAGAGAGCGAGAGTGCACATAAGCAGGGGGAGACTCCTAAGCAGGCCCCATGCCCAGCGCGGAACCCCACTTGGGGCTCAATCTCATGACCCTGAGATCATGACCTGAGCCGAAATCAAGAACCTGGTGGCTTAACCGACTGAGCTCCCTCGGCGCCCCAGCAATGAGAATGTTAAGAATCCCGGTAGGTCTGGTGTTGTAAGCAGGTGAAGTATATGACAGCTAATGCACTACAATGTAAGCGATCCGCTAGATAGATGTCTCTTCCCCCTGTTGCTTCTAATAGATAAAATCACACTTAAAACCATGCGCCTCCCCTCACTTGGTGTTATTAAGAGATTGTCCCAGTTTAGATATAAATAATTCTGGAAGATGTAATATCTTTTTCTCTTATCAGTAAGTAAAATCTTTTTTTTTAAAGATTTATTTGTTTATTTGAGAGTAAGAGCACAAGCGCATGCACGTGCACGAGTGAGGGGTGAGGGGAGGGTCAGAGGGAGAGAATCTTCAAGCGGACTCCCAGCTGATGCCGGGCTCCATCTCAAGACCCTAAGATAAGGCATGACTGGAGCCGAAACCAAGAGTCGGAAGCTCAACCGACTGAGCCACCCAGGCGTCCCAGTAAGAAACAGAGAAGGATGAGTGCTACTCCCTGCTAACGGAGGTAAGTATGGTTTCATTCATTCACTCATTCATTCATTCAGTTCACGCACTCTGGCTATATGAAAGGCACCGTGTCTTACACTGTGGACAACAGGAAAAAGACGGACTTGGTTCTCACTCGTGGAATTTATAGTCTAGGGAAGAAGCCTATGATGTCTTCTATTTGAAGAGAGACTCGGAGTCCAGGCCTTGCTGGGAAAGGCAGGAGGAGATGAGGGGTCACATAGAACATCCTGGGGAGCAGGGGGCAGAATACAGAAAGCATCAGAGGCCAAGGCGAGGGAAAGGGCTCCGACCAGAGGACGAGGACAAACTCTGCCTACTTCATTTGGAGGCAGGCAGGCCATCACTGTGGTGAGATTTCAGCTTTTCTCCCGCTCACTAAGTAGAGCCTGTTGACAAATGCCTTTCTCTGAATCGCCCACCTGCCACTGGCAGCTCTAATTATAGTGAGTGGCCTCATCCTAGCTGGTGTCATTGCAGAGAAAAACATCAATACGTGAAATGAACCCGGAGATATGTGTCCTCATTTATTTTCTTGAGCCTATTGTATTTTTTTCTAGAAAAAATGTATTAAAATAATGAATCTCTTCTATCATGATCTACTTTCCTTTTGTCTGACTCAGAAAACATGTTGATTAGAGATATTAGTCTTTCTTCATGAAAATAATATCACATATAGGCCACAACTTAAAACAATTTAAGAATAAAACCTCACATGCAATTTAACTGTTTTGGAACTAAGAATATATTTACTTCCCATAGAAGTAATAATGCAAATTATGGGGAATCCCTTCCAAGCTAACCCATGAAGACATTCTTAATAAATGGCTGAAATAATGAAAACTAATAGGCACAGACATGGTATTTGTGTAACACAACTAAGTAAAATTAAATTTAAGTAACTTATAAGATATATATATATATATATATATCTTCAACAATAATGCTTAAAGAAACCCAAGAGTTAGGGAATTAGAGACTTTTGTATACGTTATAGGCACTTTTGACCACTTCATAGTTTGCTGGCACTTTTCCTTTTTATTTTAAATTTCTGTCATTTTCTTTCTTTTCTGGACATATGTGTTTTGCTCATGTAATTGTCTTATTATTAGCACTGATTTATCTTGTGACTCGTAAGACAAATAGAGAAGAGATATTTTTCTGAGGTCTCTCTCTCTCCTTTTTTTTTTAAAGATTTTATTTATTTATTTGAGAGAGAGTGAGACAGCCAGCGAGAGAGGGAACACAAGTAGGAGGAATGGGAGAGGAAGAAGCAGGCTCTCAGCGGAGGAGCCTGATGTGGGGCTCGATCCCATAATGCCGGGATCACGCCCTGAGCCGAAGGCAGACGCTTAACCGCTGTGCCACCCAGGCGCCCCTTCTGAGGTCTCTTGACAAGGACTGACAGATCAAAAGAGGAGACAGAGGGCAGAGGATGTATACTGATTTGTGAGAAAGAAAATATCTGACGCAAGATCCCCTGCGCTGTAAATGGCATAAGGCTGTGGGACAATGGAGGGCAGTGGAACTGAGACGTGCTTCCTGGTTCCCTGGTTTCCTCCATCCCCCAGGCCCCAGTGGCCAGGATAATCCTGAACTGGAGAAAGGTGACACCAACTTTGGAGGGGGGTCAGAGAGGGAGTCTGAGTGCAAAATACCCTTAATAAGTGTCAGATGATGACAAATTAGATAGTTAGCTCTCAACAAGTAACTGTGTACGCAAGTACCACGAGGAAGGGCCAGACGGCTGATGGGGAAGAAGACCCCTGAGGGACCCAACGTGATATTTGTTTGGCCATCTAAGGATATTCCATAATGAAGACAAAGATGATGGCATTGGGCTAAGAAAAATAAAAATGACTTCACACAGAGAAATCCAAAGAATGGTATATTTTCCTCTTATCTCTCCTTTTATAAGTTAATGGGCTGTAAATAGCAAATTTCAAAGTAGACTAGAGAGTCAAGAAGAAAACTGGGAAAGTGCCGTGGATGATCCATTTTCCTATAGAATTTAAAAATACTTGGCATGGGCTCCACAAAGAAGGTCCTGGAGAAGGTGACCCAAGAAAAACCCCATTCTCCAGATACATGGGTAATGGAGACATAAGCGAACACCTTCAGAAAATTTCCTTGGTGAGACTTTTGTCTTCTCCTGATATTACCATTTAGCTTTTAGAAAATATTATTTCCAGATGTTAATTCTATTTTGGCTCTGATAACTCAGTGACCAACTTCCTTTCCCACACTTCAGATATTGCTAGAGTAGAGAAGCTAACATATGCAACTTTGAAGTGCATATAAATGCTTAACACTCTGTTGTAAGCATTAAAGAAAAACAAGCAAATAAAGCAAAAAGAAACCAAATGAGTGGTGATCATGACTTAGTTGTCCCTCAAATAAGTGAATTGAGAATAGCAAGTAGAGAATAATTCTACATTCGCAAAGTGAGACAGTATACAAACTGGGAAAGTGCGTGTGTGTGTGTGTGTGTGTGTGTGTGTGTGTGTGTTTGCTTTTTGCAGAAATCAAATATCTATAGATACCTAAAGAACTATCTATAGAAACAGCAGCACATATTTGGATGTCACTGCAAATACCTCCTGGTATGTGCCTTTAAAAATAATGCAGATCACATTAATAGTGGCGATGCAACCATAGGGGAATATTCCATTTTGTGTGTATAGAACCTGCTCAGGATAAGAGTTCTGGTTTACTTATAAGAAGCACAAGGTTATTGTGACAAATTCCACTACTCTACATCCCTATGTGACAGGAAATGTTATCTCTGGTCATTTGTAGTTAATCTCATCTCATTTTGCAAGCAGACTTGCCAATTTTTATTGGTCAATGAAAATAGCAGGATACACAGACTGAGAAGAAAATGACGAATGATACCTTTAGGTTTATCGTCATTCCTTGTGTGATAGTTGTGAACCCCTTTGTAGGTGCCCAGGGCTGCATCGATGTGATGAGAATCTGCTGGTGCCTCATTGCTCTTATGTGAGCTTGGTGTCTCTCTTTCGAGCCCCCTTTCTGCCTCTTTCTTCCTGCTGCATATTACACATGCAACCCTACTCACAACTGGACGCTACCTAGAGAATACTCCTTTAGAACTGGCACTTCTGGCCTCACAAAGTTCTGAGGTTGGATCCCTCCTACTTAGTTGGTGCTGAAGGATCTTTCACATTTGACCTCTTTGTAGGATTAAAACACCAAAATCATAGAGCAGATGAGATGGGTGTTGGGGGAGGAGCTCACGGACTAGAAGGAGATGAGGTCACATAACTTCAATACATAGTGGTTTCCAATACATACTTATTAAATATTTCTTTGTCTCAAACTATAAAAGTTCTAGGAAAAAAGGTCATTTACCAATCAGAAGGGGTGTCTCTCCTTTGTCATTTTTGGTGTTTGGCCACACTCCCTTTTCTAGTAAAGTTCTTACATTTTCCACCAGACCAGCTTTGACTGCCAAAGTCAAGGGTGTTTCTCCATCAGAAGTCTTGAACTCCCAGAGTGTCTGGTAGGATGCTGAGATGTGAAAATATTGTATAAAGTTAAAAGTCTTTACTTAAAGGATATCACAGAGATCAGAATAATCCAACATTATGCACTTTAGATTGAACAAAGTCAACTGATGAAAAGGAAAGGTTAAAAGACATGATTAAAATTTATTAAATGATGGTGAGTATAAGTAGATGAGCGTGGACTTGACAGCTTAGAAAACCAAAATCTGTGTTTTGAGGGTTTTTTATTTTAATGGATTGCAAATTCTCGTTTTTTGATAAATTGTAACATAACTCCTAGATCCTTTGTATTGTTATTTAAATTGCACCTGAAATTGGTTTTTGTCAAATGAAATCTGTGAATGTGGGAATAAGAATGTATATGAATACTGTCAGAATATGTTAGAAAATACCGTGCTTAACATCATCTTCTATATCTAGTTGTCTGATTATCTGCTTAGCTATTTTTTTCTGGCTGGCTGGCTGGATAGTTAATTATCAAGTAGCTATGATTGTCTCCTAGTGCATAGAATGAGGGAGCAACATTGAAGGTTATTGAAAGGGCACTCGCAAGACGTTTTAAAAGTTGCCAAGATGTGACAAATACTGTGCTAGAACATCAGAATTATGAAAATTATTATTAATACTTTATTTTACTTAATACTTAATATTGATTTACCATATTTACTAATGTTTACATTATGAAAAAATTAATGTAATATAAGCACAAAATATTGTAAATATACTTGTTGTACAGTAACGATCTTTTGGAAACTGTTAACTCAAGAGACAGTCAGGATGCAAAATTAAAAGCTGACTCCCTAAAGCAAAAAGGTTTATATTCAAATCAATTAATTCATGATATATATAAACTTGTATTACTTTTAGGTTATAGCCACATCTTCAAGGCAACTTCTGTCACATTCTTAGATAGATGCAAAGGGTGAACCCTGGACCTCACAAAATGTGCTAATTCTCTTTTTTTAGAGAGAGTGTGGGTGCGGGAGTGGGGGAGGAACAGAAGGAGAGGGAGAGAGGGAATCTTAAGCAGGCTCCATGCCCAGTGCAGAGCCCAACATGGGGCTCAATCTCACAACCTGAGATCATGACTTGAGCCAAAATCAAGAGTCCAATGCTTTACTGACCTAGCCACCCAAGCACCCCATAAAATGTGCTAATTTTTATACTCTGAGTATAAAACATGGATATTCTCTTTTCCCTATTCCACATAATCTTTTATTCTGCCTTTTCTTTTTGCTTATGTTTGTTGGGAACACTCAAAATTTCTACATTTTTGCTTTGGTTTGGTCAAAGGGATTTTATGTCCTCTTACCATCCAGAACAACTTCAAGTATTTGTTGAATGGGTTGAACAACAGCTTCGTGCAATGGAAACCATCCTTTTTCATCAGCTTCATCCAATGCATATTTATATTTCACACATTCCTGGAGCTCCAGAATGTGACCTAAATTAAATACATGCGCTGGTAACACATCTCTGTCTCAGCAAAGTGAAATCTCCAACCTGTCCCATTGTAGGCAATATACCCATTTACCTTGTTTTATGGCTTCCACAAGTTTTCTGTTTTGATCACTTAGTGGTGCAAATCTACCAGAGAAAGAAAAATAAGCCATATTTATCCTAGTGGTGTACTTCTAAAAACCCAAACACTTAACTTATATTGAGTTTTTGTACAATCAAGATCTACAGGAAATGCACACAACTAATTTTATTTACTTTAAAAATGTGAATGTCTAAGAATTAGACACAGTATATTTGTGATACACTAGACCTAGGCACATTAGTACAGAGGACAGGATTCAAGATTATAACACTATCTCTGAAATTAGTGCTAAGCAATGAAAATGGAGTAAACAATTGTCAGAGTCAGAAGAGCCAATTTCAGGTTTCGTGATTTTATGATCCTGGGGAGGCCAGTTAGCCTCTCTGGGTAGTGGTTTCTTCATCTCTAAAACGGTGGGACTAAATAGAAAGATGTCTAAGGCTTCTTCCAATTTTAAAAACTTTATGCTCAATAAAGTTTTTTGTTTTGAACTTAATAATTGCTGAATTGGGGGCTTATGATCCACACTGCATGTTAGAATCTTTAATCAACTGATCTGCAAGTGAAAACAGGCTGAGCGCTTACTGAACAAACTCCTAGTCATTGGCCCAACAGGTCGTGATTTCAACCCTCCTGGCAATTCTCTGGTGTGTGTGTTTATTTAAAGGAAACAAGGTATTTCATAACAAATTGATTCAACTCTTATTAAGCAGAAACATCTGCTGGCATTCTAGCGTTGTGAAAGCCTTCTTAGGAACTCTGTTGGGGATAAGGGAAAAATTAAAGAGACCCAGTTTAAAGGTACTGTGTCCATTTTTAAGAAGCTCAAAAGCAATAATTTTATAGCATGGAATCTATTCAAAAGCACTACTAAATTCCAGAATACAGGATTCTAAGATACTACAATAGAATGCAAACTAACGTTTATTTTTGTTAGAAGTATAATGTGTGTTGTTCAAGACAGAAATCTACATTATCAGCTTCAGACTCTATAACTCCTGCTAACATAAAGCATCAATTTTGTGTCTAATTTGTTAACCTCTGTCATTTGGATAGCAGATAATTAAATAGGTTGTGGTTTACATAGTACTTGTTTTCATTAAAAGCCCTCAACTCTTTCCCATTCTTTGGGGCTAGACTTAGGGGCTAGTCCACATCATTTTTCACAGTTTGAAGATCCAAAAATGAAATACATTACTTATAAAGGTTGTCTGAGTCAGTAGCAGAAGGGGCTTTAAATATTCAGCACAGACCTCTGTACACCTATCTATACTTTCGTTGTATAAACCATACATTTGTTCAAATTACTTATTATCATTTTTGATTCTATATTAATTTTAAAAAATAGGCAATCCTAGGGGCTCCTGGGTGGCTCAGTTGTTAAGCGTCTGCCTTCAACCCAGGGCGTGATCCCAGGTCCCTGGGTTCGAGCCCTGCATGGGGCTCCCTGCTCCCCTGGGAGCCTGCTTCTTCCTCTCCCACTCCCCCTGCTTGTGTTCCCTCTCTCGCTGGCTGTCTCTCGCTCTGTCAAATAAATAAATAAAATCTTAAAAAAAAATAGGCAATCCTATACAACCAAATCCACCTAAGAATTTCCCATTTAGGTTATTTCCATCTCCCACAGGAGGTGGGGGTTTGTGGAAGATCATATGGCTGAAACCTATGCACAGTGGCCATGGTAAAGCTGTTGGATTCCCTGCCAGAAAAGAAGAGTAAGCATTTTCCTAGCGGAAGGGCCAGGAAGTGTCTTTCATTTTATCTGACAACAAAATGAATGCCATAAAGAAATTTTGTTGACAGTCAACTTAAACGTTACCTTTCAGAATAAAATACAGACTTGCTGGCTTCAACGGATTCTTGAATACTGAGCTGGATATCATACCTTGTAAGATGGTCTCCATCGGGGTCATCATTAGTATCCATGACTGGACAGAATTTTGAAAGAGGCAGTTTCTTATCAGCAGACAACACAGAACAGTACATACAGTTAATGTGAAAGATGCAGGATGAAAAACTAAAACGCATTCATCTTTCCCCATTGAGCAAACATCAATGTAGTTAACATTTTAATCCATATTATATATGAAGTCCATCCTAACTTTTGAAACCTTTAACTACCTGCCCTTTAGGTGTCTGCGTTTTCTAATTTTGGCCTTTGACTGTAGTTAGGCTTATAAGAACTCATTTTCCCATGCTTCTGACTTACACTAATTTCAGCCTACCAGTTTTCTGAAGACACTGCTCTACACAGCACATTAGAAGTTTAAAACTCAAAGCAAGAAGTAAGGCAGAGACAGGAATAGAGAACAGGGAGCCTTTTACATTCTTAACTTTTAATTCTGTGTCTGCTGTGTTTGCTCATTTGCTAATTTATTCCTTTCCTCACGCCAGTAGTGTTTGAGTTGGCTGCCTTGAACTGTGGTAGTTCTGTATTTGTGTTCAACTTCTAAGACTCTATGCTCTTTGAGGGAAGGGCTCTCCCTCACTCATCTTTGCACCCCTTACGACTCTAGGAGGTGCTTGGCCCAGAGAAGCTTCCCAATGACATTTGTTGAATTGAAATAGAACAGAAAGTCACAAATGTAGGGGCCTGGCCTTGTCCTCAAGAAACTTAACAGAACAAACAGAGAAGACATGAAGGAAACTTTAAACAGAAGGAACTGAGAACTGGGGTGCTTGGGTGGCTCAGTCAGTTAAGTGTCTAAGTGTTCTATGACTAGGTTTAATGATCCATATGAAATTATTTTTGATTAGTGGTCTTTATGAGCCAAAATGTATGATCTATTTGAAATTTAACATAGTGATGTGTCTTTCCAAGGAGAAAAAAACGAAAACAGTTTTCTGTGGGCACTTTTGAAAACACAGTTGATACTTGCTTTACCACCTCTCATTGTTCATGTTTAGCTGATCATGAGTGTGCCTGACCTGTGGACACCCTGCACATGAACTCGATGGCATCGTTTTGATTGCACCAGTGCCCTACTACCATCTTGGAACATAAAAGAGAGAATCGTAGTAATGCTGGGAGACTGCCCATGAGAGAGTAACAGCATCCACCGAGTGCATTTCCTCACACTGTGATATCTCAGTCTACTCAAAAAGCCAACATACGCCCTAAGGGTCTTATTCACCAAATAGATTCGAGTAGTAGTTTATTTTTTAATTGTTCATTGGTTCATTTTCTATTTTCCCCTTCCCCCATAGAATGTAAGCCAATAAGAGCAGAGAATTAGTCTGTATCTCCAGTACCTAGAGAAGCACCATCTCAAAGTCTGTGGTCTCTAAAAGTGTGTTGAATGAATGAATGTGCGAATGAATGAATGAGTTAATTAAAAACCCACTAACATAAGCTTGGTTCTGCTTTACTCATACAACTGACCATGGTACTCAGGTATGGAGTCTTTCTTCCAACAAAACAAGTGTGATGGCCCACTCTGTGCTTGGCTTCCTTTTTCTCACTTCTGTGTTCTCACATCTTATTCCCCTTCAATCATAAGCCCCTCCAGCTCTTCCACACTCAGGGCCCACACTGCCTCAGGCCTGGCTCAAGATGGTCCTCCCTCAGAAGCCTTGCTGAAATGTTCCAGTTTCCCTCTGGCCTTCCTTATCTGTGAACATCTCCTCTTCTATGATATTTTCCCAATATCTGGATTTACACTCCTTTTGTAGTTGCCCAGCAAGTTCTCCACGTATTCGTGTTTTGTGTTCTCACTTGGATTATTAGTTTCCTGAGGGAAGTATGTTACTTTCTTTTTCTTTTCTATCTTTTCTCTCTACTTCCACTCCTAGTCAACTGGGAGCAAATGGTTGTTCCCAGTAGAAAGAAGTTGTTGACTCCCTACTAGCAGACAAACCCTGAGTCCTCCAGACAGCACAATTAGGTCATGCAGTTCAGCCTGTGGCATTGCCGGCTGCCTTTCTCGCTGGTATCACTGTGGTGATAGGGGGATGGCATGGCTCTGGGATTAGTAATGGGATCCAGAGCCTTTTTACCTATTTAAATCGTCAGCTCAGCTCTAACTCTGCTTGAAATTTGGACTTCCAGTACATAGACTCCTTAGAGAACTGAGTTGATCTGTGGAAAGTTTTGTTTTTGTTTTTTTAGAAGCCATTTTAACTACTATCTAGAAGAAAGTTATCTAAGACTCTTAACTATTTTGTACCCCTAACAACAGCTGGATAGAAATAGTGAGGAAACTCTTAGCACGTGGAACAACCCCCTACCTAACACAAGCTTTCTCCAACCTTTTACTGAAAGCTTGGGGTGAAATGAAGAAAGACCGATAGGGCAGGTGCACTAAAGTGTCAGACAGACAATCAAAGAGCATCACTGGAATGAACCTGGAGACATTGAGATGCAATGAGAAGAGCAAGAGGAGAGTTATTTATTGGCATCTCAAATTTAAAATGACAAGGACTCAATCCCAACTGAAGGCTGGCAGCAATCTATTGCCAGCCTTTATGTAAAATTGTTTAAATAAAGCACCAACCAGGAATATTTTGAGCTCCTTTAAGACCTATTCACAGGGGCTCCGCTTCGCAGTCTAGAGAAGTTAACTGACCCTTTCTAAATAATGGTTTGCCAATCTTATTCTGGAGACACCCACTAGTGAGATGTATTTATTTATTACCATTAATTAGCTGCTGACAAAATAACTAGAACAATTATATTGGACAATAAACCTTTTCATTTCTAGCATGCATTAGCCTTTGATAGATGAATGGGTAAAGAAGAATGGTTAGATGAACAGATATGCGTCGTGGAATATTACACAGACATCAAAAGGATGAGATCTTGCCATTTGCCACAACATAGCTGGAACTAGAGGGTATTATGCTAAGTGAAATCAGACTGAGAAAGACAAACACCATGATTTCATTCATATGTGGAATCTAAAAAAAAAAAAAAAACAAATGAATAAGCACATAAAAAGCAGGCCCAGGCCTATAAATACAGAGAACAAACTGATGGTGGCCAGAGGGGGATGAGAAAAGGGGGGAAGTGGAGCGGGAGATGCAGGCTTCCAGTTACGAATGAATAAGTCATGGAAATAAAAGGTACAGCATAGGGAATACAGTCAATGATACTGTAATGATGTTGTGTGGTGACAGATGGGAGCTACACTCGCAGGGAGCACAGCGCAACATATGGAGTTGTTGAATCACTGTGCTGTGCACCTGGAACCGATGTGACACCGTGTGCCAGCTATACTCGAATAAACAAAATTCAAACAAAATAAAATAAAGTGCTGGTTAACCTTCCTTAAGGTCAAGAACACATTTGATGAAAGCAGTGGATTCTCTCTCCAGAGGGATGCATACCCACTCAAAATTCCACATAAAATTTTGGGGAATTCATGGCTCTTCAGAAGCCCTGTCACATACCCTGGTAAAAACCCACCAAATTAAGAATTTCCAAATGCTAAATGTATTATTCAGATAGCAGTAATTATTAGTTTACTTTACAGGTGGGTTGAGTAAAATCCTAGGTTTAGATATGGGAAAAGGGTCAGTTTGGTGGTCATGTAAGTTTTAGATTACCTTTGGTAATTAAAAAAAACTGGCAATTATGATCCCACTTTGCATACACTCCCTTCCTTTAAACCCCCCAATTCTATTTTGTCGATATTATAGATTCATTGTGCATAAGAGGAAACTGAGGTGTCAGGAGGTCAGGAGACCCATCCAATGTCACAGAGCTACTAAGTAGAGTCTGGAGAGAGCACAGGTAGCTTCATGTTTAAGGTCTTTCCCAAGTGGCAGGAAAACAACCCACGGTCTGTTGCCCTTTAAAGAAAACACTTTTGATCTTGCTCTTAACAGCCAGCTCGAAATGACAATAACTTCCAAAAATAAAAAACAGCTTCCAGGGCCACATAAATCTTTCTCTTTGGCACCCTGCAACAAGGCTTTTTGTTGCTTAGGGTGGTCCACGGTGTCCTAAACTTGCCTTCATTCTGTACTTTTTGCCTTGGAGTCCAAACATTACTGTCTTTAAAAAAAGGATCAGCATACCAGTGGTGCCTGACTGGAGCAGTCAGGAGGTTGGGGTGATGTTGCAAGGGATGAGGCAGGGGTGAGCGTGGGTACGTGATGCCTCTCTGCAACGGATTCTCTGACTACCTCCCGTCCACGTTCCATGCCAACACTGCATTGCTGATGCGTGTGTGGGTCCTAAATGGGGCTGGCCGTAACAGTTTCCAGAGTGCCCAACCAGTTCCATGCAAGGAAGGCCTTTGTGTCCTGAAATATCTCACTGCCCCCGGCACCTGTCACCCCAGTGTCATTCAGTTGCATCAGTGAGAGATTCTGTTCTTTACGGCTTATTGTTCCATCTTCCAGTGTCCCTTTGAAAATGCCAGCAGCACTATACACAGTCACAGTGCAGAACTAGGATCTCTGGGAATAGTTACTGAAGATGGCATGGGGTGAAGATGTCGGAGGGTCTAAGACCGAGTCGAGTGGGAGGTGACAAGGCAGAATAAGAAAAGGGACATACGGTAAAATTTAGATTTCTTCACAGTTTTATACACAGCCCAAATCCAAACCCGGAGGTTCTGCTGTGTGGAATGGGGGACCCTCATACCCTCAGGCAATTGTCTCTTACCTTGAAACTGCTACGGTTTCAGGGTGATGTGGTCATCTACTGGAGGTCCCACAGAGAATCATCAGGATTTCTCCTATCAGAGGGATAGCAATGGTGAAAGAGGATTTTTATGTTTTGGTTTTGCTAAGAAAATACAGTTTTTATATTCAAAGCAGTGTTCATTCTCACTTTCCTACATTTTGACCATTTATACATGCAATTTTAAAGATATATTGAAATCAATATGATTAAAACTTTGTTATAACTTTGGTATTTACTTGGTGGTGACACACTTCTGCTCTTTCAGAATCCTATGGCACAAAGTGGCAAATCAGGTCAATGGCTTCATTGGACTGATTTCAGTGAATCAACTAGTCAACCAAGAGATTTCAGAGAGAGCTAAAATTCTGTCAGAATCGGGGTCCAGCCCGCAGACACAGGTAACTTTTATTTATAAGTAATGTTACAGCAACTCCCTCCACATGGTGTAATCCTATAATGACAGGGAGAACTAGACCATTCTCCTTCCTCAGTAGCACAACTTGTTCTGCTGATAAATTGAACACAGACGCACGGGTGCGTGAACACGCACATACACTGTTCAAAAAAAAATGAATGCTACTTTTATGTTGCCTCAAAGAGATACCATTCAACATTTTAGAAAAGATATGAAGAGGAAAAACACACTATTGGCTGAATAAATGAGTGATTGGATAATCAAATATACACTACTCTTAAAACTAGCAAATTAATAGATTCACCTTGTGTTTTTTATGTCCTATGTTTTTGCAAGTTCACTTCCGGTTTTGGAGCTGCATTAACTGAGTCTTAGTTTCTAGGTAAATACACTAGTGATAAGACCTGTCATATTAGTTTTGCTTATCTCTAGTTTCATATTACAACATTAGGTATTTTTACTCTCTACTGTTGATTCCTATGTCAAATTTGATTACAAGAGAAATCTAAGAAGATGTGTGCTAGTTTGTGAAAATGATACACACAGAATAGGAAGGAGCTCTAGATTCACAAATAGGTGGATTTCTAGAGGAATACAGAATAGAAAAGAGCAGAGCAAGCACGGCCCATGAAAAGGCAACTTAATAACAGATGTGCCCTTATCACAAGCTCAAATGATAACATGATTTTTTAAAAACTCCACCCTTTGTTTATAATTCTAAATCTAGGAATCTATCTTATAGAAATAATCGGAGATTTGGACAAAAAAACTGTATGTGAAGAGGTTCATCTCAGCTATATTTAACTGCCAAGACATAGAAACAATCAAATGTCCAACAAGAGGAAATTTGTATAAGACATTATAGTATGCCTAAGTGGCTCACAGGCTGAACCTTACAGTGAAATAGGTCACTTCCTGACAGGTCAGGGACCTTGGTGACTTTGATAAGAGAGAAATTTGCACAAATTTATAGTAAAGCAGGTGAGATCTGGTGGAGAGAGGTTCTTGGCTTGGGGAAGAACAGAAATCTGAAAGACTGATCCATTTACCTGAACCGTCCAAGTAGAGGCTTTGTTACCTAAGTTATTCTCTGTCTGCAAGAGACCAACAGTTCATTTTCCACTAATTAGTGAGTGGCAGCTTCTGAGGAAGGTGAGGCCAGTTACAGACAAAAAAAATAGCTACATTTGGTTTAGAAAACCCAGTTGAGGGTAAGTACAAAATGTTTTGACTACATTAATTAGCTACAATAACAATAAAATGAAATGCCTCTAGACCTTAATGAAAGCATTGTTTATGTACTATGTAGGTATACGAACACACATTTACTATAGTAAATGTCTACGTTATATATATGGTATATGGATATACTATTATATGCTTGTGTTCATTTGACATGGCAGAAGTTCCTGCCTGGGCCTCAAGTCAAATCTTTACCCATTCGAAATTCAAACAATAATGAGCCATTGGATTTCTTCATATTTTATTTTGAAACCACGCACAGGCCATTGATTTCTTTCTGGGGGAGATATCTGGATGTAGCAGTTGAAACTTTGTTCGAATCCTGCCATCTGGATTAGCTGCCTCATTAACTGTGTTGGATGTGTCAGCAAACATTTCCTGTAATTTTTCTGCAGTTGAACTCCTCTGGAATGAGGAACTAGAATTCTAGAGGTTGTTTGGCAATTTCATCTCTATTCCTCACCCTTGAACAAGAACTCTGACATACTCATTATTTCCGTCTCCTTCCTTTTCTCCAGAATCACCAGACTTCAGAGTTGACCACTAGGTAGCCCCACCTGTAAATTCCATTTACAACATGCCCAATGAGTAATTGTCCAGCCTCAGCCCTCACCACCAAAGTGACAGGAAGCTTATATCCCCACAGAGCCCTTCGTCTTTGGCCAGCTTTAGCAATTAGGAAAAACAGTGAAGTTGCATCCGTCTCCTCAAATCATTATTCTGTGATCCTACTTCTATTCCTCAGAGTCACACTGATAAAATGTTGTTCCTCTGCTACATGAGAGCCCTTTAATCATTCCCCAGGAAGGCTGTTAAGTCTCCAGTGAGCCTTCTCCTCCCGAGGCAACACAACTTTTCTTCCTGTGCCATGGGTTCACCTCCCTTCGCCATCTTGATTGCTTTCCTGTAAACTCGTTTTTCCATTTCTTTCTAAAAGTGGCTCTCGACACAACAGTTGTAGTCAGACCAACACAACATTAAGCAGGAGTGACCCCTCCCTTTTCCTAGATACTATAGATCTGTTAATTCAGCCTAAGCTCAGATAAATTTGGGGGCTTATCATGTTATACACTTGATTTGGACCCCTACTGGCCCAAATTCTACATATCATATTTTTTCTCACATTATTGCTATGCATTTCTGTGCAGGACTCTTTATTTAACCCTATGACATTTTTCCTCTTCCTCTTCTTCTTCCTTCTTCCTTCTTCTTCTTTCTTATTTCTTCTTTTTTTTAAGATTTGACCTTTATTCCAGTCTGCTAAGATCTAACGCATTTCCTATCCCTTCAAGTATTGTTCTATTTGCAGATCTATTTGCATGTCTTCTATATGTCCATCTGTTCCATTAATAATGATAAATGTTGAACAGAGATTGGCACAGGACAGAGAGGCTTTCAGGTTGACATTGATCTATTATTTAGCACCCTTCAAGAAAAGCTGTTTATCCAGTTACGAATCCTCCCAAACACACCACCATCTAGTATTATCTCCTTTTTGATAACAAGACCATCATCAAGAAATGCTGTCAACTACTTTGTTGAAATACAGATGCATAGTGTCTATTACATTTCCCTTCTCTACTAAATCAAAAAGATAAAGGAGGAATATTGACTCACCAGTTCTTGGTGATTATTATTTTTTTCTTAGGGATTTTCAAACCATCCTATTCATTCATTCAAAAACATGTGTTCAGTGTCTGCTCTGTTCCAGGCAGTGCTAGACGCAATAGGATACATGCCCTCAGGGAGTTTGCTGCCTTTAAAAACACATTCTAGACTTTTCCCCAGAAACAGCACCCATTGCTGCCCTCCTTCCCAAGGTCTGGCAGAAAGTCAAGTACATAGCACGTCCTCAATAAATATTTGTTTTATTGAATTTAATAACTATTATAAGTAACATTTACTGAGTACTTATCTGTGACGTGCATTACGCTAAGTACCTTAGTCAATGATGACATTTAATTTCTATAACATACTTTCCCCTGTTTTACAGATTAGAAAACCGAGGCACAGAGTTGTGAGGTAATTTGCCCAATCTTGCCCATCTAGTGAGTGGTGGAGATGTGGATAGAAACGCAGTTGTTTGGCATTAGAGGCCACACAGGCTTAACCACTATCCTGTAACTGATGATCCATTTATTACTGTAATGGAATTAATGAAAAGGTGGTCTCATTTTGTAACACAAATATTCATAAGTTTTCTAAAAGAGTTTAAGCAAGCAATCAGCAAACCCATAGAACAACTCTAGGGGAAATATACATATTTTAGATAAATTTTCATCTGAAAACAAGCTATTCCCACAGATACAACAGAAGTGTAAAATTATGATACTTTATGATGATAATATAATGTTCTCAGCACAAAGCAAAGTTAGGAGTTCCTTGTCCACATCACTGCTATTTTACAGAAATCATTTCATTTTAGATGTAGAAGGTTCTTTAGATGTCATGTGTTCATTTATGAACCAGGTGGATGATGGGCTCTGGTAAATTCTAAGGTCTTTCCAACCTCAAGATTCTATGATTTATTTTGCAGAAGCAAATTTCCAATTCTACTGAGTTCCTCTTTTTCACCTGATTTAAAAGAACTGAAAGGAATTTTTGATCCGAACATAAAACATCCATCTTGTGCTATAATTAAAAAAACCTTGATAGAAATTTATTTTCATTAGTCACAAAAATCATTTAATTTTTTTCTCAGAAACAAGGACGAGCAAAGACCCTTCTAAGATCCCATAGTGTGTACATTGACACTTCCTCTAAGCATATTCATTCTTGATCTGTTTTTCTCATGATACTATTATGCTTCATAACTGTGCCATGGAGTTAATATTCTTTGAACAAACAAAAATAATCCTGCCTTTATTCTGTGATTAAAAAGGCCCCAGAAAGGCAAACCCACGGGTGATCAATTGGAAAGAAAGTAATGAGAAGCTACCACAATATGTATTTCCATCTGTTTAAAATATTCCCAATACTAAACTACCTAATAAGCGAGTTGGTGAGGTACAGATCAAATATTTCATAATCTCACCTTTTGGAATGATCGTCTTGTCATTCTTATCCAGGGCCTTGCCTTCCTAAACCAGAGGAAGTGCCTTGGAGCCAATGTGTTCCTCTGTGTATCTAAAATTAAGTACCCAGTTGGTGGTTAAATTAAGATCTGACCTTGTACAACTGAAACATAAGCAGTTCCTGGCACACAATAAAGTATTACCCATGACTTCTCTAGACTTTCATCAAAAGAAACATAAGCCCACAGAGGTATAATAAGATTATCTGTGTCCTGATTGGTTCAAAGAGCGCTCATGAAAACAAATGATCTGCCAACCCAGCTGCAGTGAGGGTTCCTGCTGGGGAACCAAGCAAAACCACGTCAATAGAATTTTTACATATTTTAAAATTAGTTGTTCAAGAGACAAAACTGTGAGTCTGTGTGTCTGCAGATCCAAATCCACTTGTAATCAATTTTAACACACACTATTTCTCGTTCTTCATCTTTTAGACTCACGTCAAATCCCATTAAATACAATCTTCTTGGTATATGAATTTATTGCCTTTCATTTGATTTTCGTTGAGTACCTGCCAGTCTGATACACTGATGGGGATACAACACTCAGTGACATCTAATCTAATCAAGAATTTTTAGGTCAAGTTATAAAACATATACAGTCTTAAAAAAGTGAGCAGCCGATGTAAAGCAAGCAGAAAAATCAGAATTTTAATTGGGGAGGGTTGTTTGTTTCCTATTAAAAAAAAACAAAGTTGAGTGTCTTACTGATTTTCTAATGAAAATAATCTGCCTTAAGTTTGTTTTGACATGGCTCTCCTTGGATTAGCTCGGGCCACTGTCAGCATTCACAAAGCCATCTGGCTTCTGTCCCCAGCACTCCACTAAACAACTCTTCTGAAGGGCGTCAATGCCCTCCTAGTGTCTGAAGACACTGTGTGTTTTTACTTTTCAGACCCTCTGTTAGATTTCTACCATTGGTCCCTCCCTTTCTCCTGAACGATCTACTCCCAGGCTTCGGGGAGCACGATATGCTTTTGTTTTTCTTCTATCTCTCTGACCCATTTTTTGAACGTGGTGTCAATGAATAAACACATGGACTGTAGTGAAAACTGTAGTTTTACTTCCAAACTTGGAATGCCATAAACATAAAATCAGAGGTCCTAGCTCTTCTTCGTGATAGAAGAGCCTGTACTTCAGTCATTCTCAGAGCAGACCCCGAGAAATATTATGTATTTATACCACTATTAGCTGTATCTTGAAATGGTCAAGTTTGAGAGTTAGAACTTGGTGCATGTTTTGTAACTACTAATTTTTCAGTAAAAATTCTTACAAAAAACAAACAGCATTGTGAGACCCTTTAATTTTTATACAATACTTTTTTAAACTAACAATATTAAAAATTCATATGAAGGCTTAGAGTACAATGCAATTTATGGATAAAATCTATACCCAACATTTAAAAATGTGGTTTGTCACATTTCAGGGACATTTCCGCTCTTATACCAATCAATTTATGGCTGTTTTATCCATTTATATAATAGTTATTATAGGTCTCCTTAGATCACACAATATTTAAAATAATGCTTAAAATAACAGAAAGGACAAAAAAGAGAGACTGGGTGCCAAATAAATGAAAATATGTTCCTGATGTGGTAGGCCCATGAACAAGTCTTGCTTTACCACTTATTCTCTGTCACCTTAGGTTTGCTATTTAAATTTTTTGAGACTCAATTTATTCATCTGAAATGAGGAATAATAATAATAACCAAAATAATGAAAATAATAATATAATCACCATGACACCCACCATTTTTAAGAGGTCTATTCCTCAAACAGTTAATCTTCTCTACACACACAATAAAGCATGTTTTGAGTAATTCAAATATTTAAAAGAATGATCTGTTCATATGCTTATAATCATTTCCATATTTGCCTGTTTTGGAAGTTGGCTTTTCCTGTTGATCTTCTCAAAATGGAAACAAAGTGAATCAGATTTTTGAACAGTGGACTTCGGGTTTGCCTGGAAAGGGTGTTGCAGGCAAAGGGTGTGATAAAGCAGTGAACTGTTGACTACAACTGCTGTTGTGAGGAAGGCACGTATAATGATACTGACATCGAAATACACGTCTTTGTATCTTTATATGGCAAGAAGTCCATGTCCTGTTCCACAGTGATAATTATAGCAACTAAAATGAGGAGTCTTAGGTTGAAATGGTTGAAGCACAGTGTTAGAAGGACTGTCCCTGGAAGCACCCATCTTATTTGGGGAACAAAAGATTTGGGTTGCCTTGTACATTAACTTCCAGAAAGCATGTAACATCCTGGTCTTCATGTTCCAGGCACCTGCTGCTACTATACTCCTTACTTGCTCACAGGTACTCCGAGTTCCTGAAAACATGGGGCTTGCAGGCCTTTGACGGTGAGTTAAAAATACGGATCTTGCTAAGATTAGCCAAACAATCACATCTACCCCCACCTGACAAAGCCATTAATCAGATTCCTTTCTGATCGGGCCCATTCTTTATAAAAGCCTTCTCAGACTACAGTTTTATCTTTGCCTTCTGAGCCAAATGGCACGTCCGAATCCCTTGGAGAATCTTGCTTTGTTTTGTCCCATTATTTTGCAGGTTAGTAAGCAGCATCTATGTACATGTCACTTGGTTTCATTTTTACTTTGAAATACAGTATTTCCAATTTTCTCCTCCTTCCATTCTTGCACGTGTTCATTATTTTGGTCATGGGGGGTTGTGATTAAAAAATGCACATTTTATTTCATTTGTATGTAAAACAGAGCAGAAAAATGTGAGAAAGGAAAGAAATCCTGTATTGCTGGTGTTCATCCAAGGACTTTGATAATTGGTTGTTTGTTTTTGCTGTGTTTTCTACTGTTTTGTTTTGTTTCTCAGACTTAAACATCGAAACTGTGAGTCAAATGGATCAGCACCACATTCCACTGGGGTGCTGACGTCCCTGGCCTCTGAGGAAGCTGCACCCTTGGCATCGCTCCTGCCATCTTGTTTCCATACAGCAGCACAAAGGCAAGTGACAAGAAAGCAGTTTTGAGTAAGGCACCACTGTAGAAGGCACGCTAAGCCAATGGTGGGCACAAAAGGGGGAAGAGTTCTGTCCTGGTGCTTAGTTATATGCACTTTATCCCTGGTGTCGGCTAAAGTGCCCGCCATGGTGAAAGCACACATGAAATATATGCTAAATGCATTTTGAACACTGTGACTTGTTCATCTGGGTTAGCAGTTATTTCTTTACTTTTCCTTTTTTAAAAGATTTATTTATTTATTTATTTGAGAGAGAGAGAGAGAGCACGAGAGAGCGGGGAGGAGGGACAGAGGCAGAGAGAGTCTCAAGCAGACTCCGTACTGAGTGTAGAGCCTGACACAGGGCTTGATCTCATGACCCTGAGATCGAAACCTGAGCCAAAACCAAGAGTCAGAAGCTCAACTGACTGTGGCATCCACATGCCCCAGCAATTATTTCTTATTTATTTTAACTAAAGTTTAATTCAATTAAAACCGAATCATAGTAAATTTCAAGAAAGCAGGTTGATGTGATTCATTTTCACTGCTATGAAAGATATTTCAAGAACATCAAAGAGAAAGAACCCTGGATAAAAAAAAGCAGGGAATTTGGATTTTAGTTTCAGATGTGTCCATGTTTTTGGGAATTAAGGCAAATCACTTAAATGTCTATGCTCTGGTTTCCTCCTGTATAATTCTTTCCTGTTATTTCACATCATTGATACGAGAGTAAAATGAGAGCATAATTGTGGCAGTTCTTTGAAAAAGTAGTAATCACTCCACAGATGGAGCTCTTACTATCATATTGTTCAGTTGACCCTTGAAGGTTTGAACTGCATGGATCACTTAAACACGGATGTTTTTAATACAGTACCATAAATGTATTTTCTCTTATAATTTTCTTAATAATATTTTCTTTTCTCCAGCTTACTTTATTGTAAGAATACAATAGAAAACACATATACATAATGTGTGTTCACTGTTTCTGCTGTCGGTAAGGCTTCTGGTCAACAGAAGGCTATTAGTAGTTAAGTTTTGAGGGAGTCAAAAGTCATACATGGATTTTTGGCTGTATGGGGGCTGGTGTCCCTAATCTCCGAGTTGTTCAAGCGTCAGCTATGTTATATTTCGAAGACCTAAAATGGACATTAAAGAAACTATCCCATTTGGCTGCATATTCTACACATGGACACACACATGTTAATATATGCAGGACGGTGCTGTGGTGCCAGGCCACTTCAGGACATGCACTGTGAGAGAGGTGAGACATGCGGTTCTGGTCTTTAAGAAGTTTTCCATTGTGGGGTGGCTCAGTCAGTTAAGCTTCGACTCTTGATTTCAACTCAGGTCATGGTCTCAGGGTCATGAGATCAAGCCCCAAGTCAGGCTCTGCAGGGAGCATGGAGTCTGCTTGAGATTCTCTCTCTTCCTTTCTCGGCCCTTCCTCCCCCACACTCTCACTCACCCTCTTGCTCTCAAAAAATTAAAAAATAAAAATAAAAGTTTACCATTGTATAGAGAACAAATAAGTAGAAAACAAGCCAGAATTGGGTAAGAGAGATAAGGCAAAAGCAGCCCTGGAGGAGAAGTTCAGAGAACAAAGATATACACACGTTTGAGTTTTAAAAAAGAGAAAATGGCTTTACATTAATAGACCATCAAAGTACTTTGAGAGTGTTTTTCTCCTTGTCTTTTGTAATATTGACCTCTTACCTATCTCAAGTTGATAGTGTGCTAAGGCAAGGAAAGTTTCACTATTCTTAGTATCTTATTTAACATAAACTAAACATAATCATCATCAAGACTATATAATGGAACTTTATATTGGTAACCAAAGTAAAATTTGAGTTGCTAAAAATTCAGTATTGTATACTGTTCTTTCTGAAAAGATTGATGTTTTTCATGTGCACCTGTTATGTTTCAATATTTTCGAAGCTACTAATGCATGAAATCCCATCAACTAATATTTGGTTATGAACAAGAACATTTTAATATTAATTGTTATATAAAAGTCATATAAAGTTGGTAAAGAAAACTTACCATGTTAAAACTCAACAATCTCACTGTAAATCTATCCTTTCTATATTTAAAAGACCCTCCTCTTGTAGCTCTTGCATTCGGATCTTTATTTTTTGTATTTCAACTTTGACCCACTGTTTTGTGTATGTTCAAATGATTTTAGTATAAAAGGTAAGCTTAGTGATTCTTTGAGGAAAGTAAAAAAATGAGATTATTTCTGCTAGGCTTAGATTTATCCCTAGTAAAACAGTGTAAGTAATGAGACAGAATACCCTGGATTTTCCAAAATGGTATTTCTACTAAATATTTGGCTCAGTTGCAACTTGATTTGAGGATCTAATGTGCAATTTTCATACAAATAAGGCAATTCGCATTTTCTTCACGGGACCTATAATATCAAAAATATTAAAACAAAGTTGAGTTTTGAGGGTTTTTTTTTTAAAGATGTATTTATTTATTTGAGAGAGAGAGCAGAGTGAGTGAGAGAGAACACAAGTGGGGAAGGAGGGGCAGAAGGAGAGGGAGAAGCAGCCTCCCCACTGAGCAGAGAGCCCAAGATGGGGCTCCATCCCAAGACCCTGGGATCATGACCTGAGCTGAAGGCAGACGCTTAACTGACTGAGCCACCCCAGGCGCCCCAAGTTTTGAGGTTTGTTAAGGTGTTTTTATGCAGCTTGGAATGTTTAGGTAATTTCCCAGTCTTCAAGATCTGAACCATTCAGTCTCACTGTAAGCAAATACTTTCAAGGGGACTTTGGGTGGGATAGAACTGTGAACTGATTCATGGGCTATGGAGCATCTTACAAAGTCAAGAAAGGTAGGACCCAGAGAAGGATTGAATGCAGGATTCTCACCTGTGCTATAGTTGGCAAATATTTGTTGAGCATGTACTACGCCAGGTACTGCCCTATGCCATCAATGACCTCCCAGGTCCCTATTCTTGAAGAATTTACTTTTATGTTGGTGAAGTAAATATTAAACAAGAAAATAAATTGTAGTAAACTTTATGAAGAAAATAAGCATGACAATCGTTGATAACAAATAGGTCACATAGGAATCCCCACAAGTAATGGATCAATTTAGGGACTTAATTCTAGTGCTTTCTAAATTGGGATTTAGGGAATAAGGAGGCGTTTCATGTTTCAAAAAAATTGTTTCTTTAACCACTTAACAAGGTTAAATGGTTATTTTTCAGAAAATTTAACCAGAAAAAATGAATCTCTGAGAGGGGGAATTGGCACCCAATTCAAGTACAAGATTATTTGAATTCTTCATTGAGATAATTATAACCCACAACTGAAAAATACAAGGAAATGCTAGCACATTCCTATAGCCATCTGTTCCTTCATAGGACCATACTATTTAGATTATTACAGCTATATAGAATGGTGTGATATTTGGGAGGGCAAGGCATCCCTCATTATTTTTCTTTTAAAAATACTTATGTTATTTCACACATTAGTATCTGTTAGGTGACTTTTAAAATCATCTAGTCAAGATGGAATTGTGACTGAGCATACACTAAAATTAGATTCCTCTGGGAAAAGTTGACATGTCTAAAATATTTAATCTCTCCATGCAGGAAAACAGTTGTTTCAATTGATTCAAAACTTTTCTTTTAAACTTACATAAGGTGCAATCTTTTTTTTTCCTTAAGTCTTGATTGTTTCTTAAGTATTCCTTAGTATTTTGTAATTTTTATTTCTTTGTGAATAGAATTGTTTTTCCTCAGTATATTTGAATAGGTTATTTCTGGCACACAGAAAGCTAACCCTCTTTGTATTTTTATTTTGGTTTAGCTGCCTTTCAGAACTCCTATTTGTTCTAATAATTTTAGGTTAATTTTCTTCTTTTTGTACACAGTGCCAGCATGCTGAGTGATTAGAAACCTCATGAAAAATAATAGACTAGCTTGTAAGGGAAGAAAAAGAGGGATTCCACTATGAAATATTTAGAAAAAGTAATTAGTATGTAAACACTAACTTTAAGTATGATGCCTGTAGAGCAATGGTTCTCAGGTTTGGCTCCCATCGGAACCACCTGAAGAGCTTTAGAAAACACTGCTGGCTGGATCCCTCCCCCAGAGTCTCTGCTGTAATTCCTGAGCACCAGGATAGAAAAACTCTGCAGGCAATTCTAACATATTGCCGAGCTTAGGAACTCTATTTAAAGGTGACCTAAAATAACAAATTCTTTGTACTATAAAAATCTATTTCTTTCCTTCCCGATTGTTAACTTTGTGCTTTGACACATCTAACTCTTGATTTTAAAGAAAAATCTTTTTTTTAAACATGTACTCATTCTTACGTAGTCTCAAAATCATACATTCCCTTATTCAATAAGTCTTTTTGGAGCAGTGCTAAGTTCCAGATATACTGTTCAGGATATAGGGATGAATAAAACATATTACCCTCTAACATGCAGGGATTTTTATCTGTTGGGAGTATTGGCTTGAATTGGATGTTGGGTTGTGAGAGAGGAGACCAGGTAGGAGCCTAAGCAGCTGGAAGGATAGAGTTACCAATAACTAAAAAGGAAAAGGTTCCAGAAGGAGCAGGTTTAAAAAGGAAGCATAGGAGCTCAGTTTGGATCACGTAAAGCTTGAAATACCTATTAAAGTCCAAGAGGAAAAGTCAATAGGCAGGTGAATGTGCGTCCATGTTTAGGGGGGCGGGGGAAGTCTGAGCTGCAGAAACAAATTAGTGATATTTAAAGCCATGAGGCTAGATGATCTCACCAAATGAACAACCGTAGATGTAAAAATAAATACATTCAAGGGATGAGGCCTGGGGTTAACCGAAGCTTCAAGATAGAATGCAAGCCAAGGGAAGAAAAATATTTGCAGCATGAGGGAGTGACCAACTGTATCAAATTCTGCTGCTAGGTCAAGTAAGATGAGGACTGAGAACTGACCACTGGACTCAGCAAACTTTAGGTTTGTTTTCTAGTCCAAAATCATCTCAGTAACCACCCAGGCTTCCTTTCGTGATTCCCCATCTCTCTCCCTTTCTGCCCTGCTTCTCGGTATGGGGAAGAGACCGTGTTCTTATGTTTGGGGGATTGTAGGACCCATACGTAGTTCCCTCAATCCCTCAATCGGGGAATGTTGCTTCCTTTTCTTATACTTTTTCTCTCTGAAAAACCTCCCTGAGCTCATTTTGTTAGCCTTCTGTGATGAATAAGGGACATGGATGGGTAAAACTCAGTCCTTTTAAATTTTATAATAGCAGCTGCTTTAGAATGAAACAGTGTCATATGATGGATGACATTTAAGCAGAATTTATAATTCTACTAATTCTTTAGAACATCATCCAACGCAGGATGAGCAGGTGAGGTGCAGGGCAGGACTGGCGCAATAAGCACCACAGATGAGGGCTCTTGGAACTGTTTGGAGTTTTGCGGCACTTCATGGCCCTTACTTCCAGCTTCTTCTCAGAACTCATTCCCCACGATAGCTCCTCCCATGACCTGAGATCAGAAATAGCTGGGACATTTGGAAATGGGTCCATCACCTGGCTACCCCATCCCCCACACCCCCCTCCCCTTTGTAACCCTCAGTTTGTTTCCCAGAGTCCATAGTTTCTCATGGTTCGTCTCCCTCTCTGATTTCTCCCCCTTCAGTTTTCCCTCCCTCCCCTGTGGTCCTCTGTACTATTCCTTATGTTCCACATATAAGTGAAACCATATGATAATTTTCTTTCTCTGGTTGACTTATTTCACTTAGCATAATCCCCTCCAGTTCCATCCATGTTGATGCAAATGGTGGTTATTCATCCTTTCCGATGGCTATTTCCCTTTCAATTTTAAGACTATAATGCTTTCTATTTCCCAGAGTCCACAGTCTCTCATGGATCAAACTGAGGGCTTCATAGGGAGGGGGGGTGGGGGACTGGGATAGGCCGGTGATGGGTATTAAGGAGGGCACATACTGCATGGTGCCCTGGATGTTATATGCAAATCATGGAACATTGCATCAAAAACTGGGGAAGTACTGGATGGTGACTAATATAACAAAATAAAAATTATTTAAAAATATATATATAATAAAAAAAGACTCTATAATGCTTTGTACATTTTATGTTCTATAACTTGAACAGTCCTTACTCCTTACTTTTAAGGTTTCAGATTTTGCTAAAATACTTCTGTGTGAGATGCTGGCTATTACTTTGCATTCTGTTTGACTTAGATTTTAAAACAGGTTATTTGGGGGCGCCTGGATGGCTCAGTTGGTTAAGTGTCCGACTCCTGGTTTAGGCTCAGGTCATGATCTCAGGGTTGTGCACTCAGCTCTGAGTCTGCTTAAGACTCTCCTTCTCCCTCTGCCCCTCCCCCTTCTCTCCCTCAAATAAATAAATAAATCTTTTTTAAAAAACAAGCTAACAGGTTAGCCCTTAAATGAGATTTACATCCTACATTACCATTTCTGAGCAACCTAAATGCAATGTGTTTCCCCTTGAATAGTACTGCATTCATTTATTCACTAGGCATGGGTTTATTAGCTATGTGCCAGGTACAACGGTAATCTCCAAGGCAGTTCTTCCTCTCAATTGGACAAGATAGATGGCCAAAAGAAGGTGATATTTAGTTTCTAGGAGGGGACAAAGGATGTATTGCAGAGAAGATAAGGGCTTGAGCTGAGAGGGATGAGAAGGAGATATATATATATATATAATCTAAAAAAGGACAGGCATCCCAGGCAAAAAAAAATGCACATAAGTGAAGGAGAATGGCATATGTGGGAGGAAGGTCACAGATTGCACTGAGGAGCCTGTAGTAAATGAACTGGAGTTGTTGGCAGGAGTCAGAATATGGAGAACATTATATACTGAACTAAGGAAGTTATGGTTTTATTTTAGTTCTTCCTCTAGGGCAGTGGAGTTGACAACAGACTTACTCCCTGGCATTAACTGGGGTGTGTGGTATTGTTCACCAGAATCTCAAAGGCTGTGTGTATATTCTGAACTGAACATGCATTCCCTTTGGGTATTCCAATATAATCCCACCTTCCCACATCACACACCCTCCCTTCCAAAAAGCCATAACTTTCAAGTGTTGTGGAATGAGTTTGTCCAAGTGTTTTGGAGTCTGAGAACCACTGCAGGAGGTGAGAAGCAGCCATGGGAGTATTTTAGGTAGGAAAAGTCATGATCTGATTTGATTATTTCTCCTCCTGCTTCTAGTTTGAAGATATTTTACCATTAAAATTGAGATGTAGATTCTGTTCCGAATTTAACAGGACGTGTTCTGTTCACAAACGGATGTGGAGTAATAGCACAATGTCTGGCCCAGCGTTGCCCAGAACACATGACTGGAGCAGTCCAAAGGCTCTTTTCAGTTTGTTAACCAATCTGTTTGCTTTACCTAAAAAGCTCATTTATATTGTTTTTAAGTGGTTTGCAGAAATCTTTTGAAGAATACCCTCAAAGTCTCATATTTTTTCCAGAAAATCTATCAGACGTAGAAGTGACAAAAAAGGGAAAAACTATGCAAACATATATGGTAAATTCCCAACTGCACTTCAACAATAATAAAAGAAAACTTTCATTTTACAAAATAATTTATTAAATAATTTATGAAGTAGCAAGTTATCCTCATGATATGATATACATGAGTTCTACTAAAGGACTTCTCGGAAACCTATCTTTTGGGCAGTGAAGCTCACAAATTCCTTAGAATGAGATACATTAAAAAAGAGGAAGACAGAAATAATGAAAATACAGCCTTAGGACTCAAGTTGGACAGGACCCTCCTCCCCCAGCTTGGAGCCTAGGTGTCTGGAGAAGAGCTTTTTCTAACCACACAGTTGAATGATCTTGTCCTGCCTCCCCTCTTACTATAAGATGCCAAAGGTGGTCAAACGCTAAAGTGAGGCTGTTATGTGGCCAATTAATTATTGATGATATTCTGGTTTTGAATTCGAAGAGGCAGGAAGTTAATGCGCTTTCTTCATGGTGGTTCACAGCCCTCCTGTAGCTTTCTACTGTCTAGTGAGAGTCATTTCCTTGGAGCGGTGCTCAAGTATATTGTGGAACACGGATGCGCTGAGAGAGGGAAGGAACTCCTCCTCCCCCACGAAGAGCTGAAGGCAGCCTGTGGGACACAGATACCACCTGGCTATCGACTGAGTTATTGGTAAATGAAGGCCATTTCTCCACGGAAATCAGTTGGCACCAAAGTGAGCTGAAGCGGTGCCTACGTTGAAGGACAGCACCATCTAGCGGGAGGAGAGCCACACAGGCGTGGACGCCCACTGGTATGCTTTCCGCTTCTGTGTTTTGAACACTTCTAAGACTGAGGACCCCATTGTGAATACAGTGGTCTCCTTTCATCACCGGCTTACCCAGATAGTCTCCCGCTGAGCCTCAACACTGCGTTTTGCAATGGTTTGCCACCTAATAATTATAATGATGGCCAATGTTTATCGAGGTCTTGTTGTGATGAAGTATTAGGCTAAGTCCTTTCCCCAGGGTTTCTGTGTACAGTCGTGCAGTTGGTGCGCTGCACAAGGATGCCTTGGGTGAAGGCACCAAGGGAATGAAATCGTCATCATCTCCACTCATTGATATGAGTGCTCTGGCGAAGGTGCCTGCCTGGAGAGAGGGTCGAAGTTTTCTAAATTGCACAAAGGTTCCGTATAATGCAGTCCGTATATGCATTTTATGCTCACAACACTCGTGCAAAGTAGGTGTTACATTATCACGGTCTTTTCTTATAGAGGAAGTAAGTCTTAGGAAGGGTTAAGTAAATTGCCCAAGTTCGGCGTAACTAGTGAGAGGCAGGGCTAGGATTTTAACCCAGAGGACTTGACCATATGCTAAGAGACCTCCCAGAAGTGTGAGTGTGAGTGTGTGTGTGTGCGTGCACACACACGGATGCTTGCATGTCAGATCACTGTCTCCATCCCCATGCTGGAGCGAGAGATGTAGTGCAGTGTCTTCTCACTACTGAGGAACTCCTACTCAAGTGGCCCAAAGCAGAGGCCAGCTCAGAGCTGCCCCTGTGCCTGGCAAGTTTGACTGAATGGCCGCTCTGCTCAATGACTTAAGCAACTCAACAAGTAGCTAAATCAAAAACATATCAAGCATTGCATTGGAGAACTCAGGGCTGCCATGCGCCTCGAGACTTCCCCTAAGGTACTTTAGCTTAACGTGTATGCTCCCTGAAGAGCCTATGCACGTTCTTCCCCCTGTGGCTTACTCGCACTGTCACCCATCTCCAGTGTCCTTTGTTGCCACTCCCCATCTCTGCGTATAGAGTCCTGCTCCTCAAAGGCAAGCTTCACTCTTCCTTCTCCACTTCTATGAAGTTTTCCAATCCTGTCAGAGTCCATCTTCTCTTCTTCTTTATTTTCTGATTATATATTTTTTTGTTTGCCATATACTGTAATTATCTATGCACATTTCTTATATTGGGTTTTTATCTGTAACCTCTGAGGACACAGGATGTAACCTGTAGGATCTGTGCAAAGCAGGCGTGCAGTAAATGGGAATTTAATTAAAGGCCTGGGGATTTAAACAAAAGCAAGAGAAACCTGCAGCTTTACCATATGCTTCACGTTCTCACTTAAACTAAATGTCTAAATAGGCTTTTCATAACACAGGGAATGATAAGCTGGGAGTCGGAGGGCAACTCCACAATGCATTCTATAACATAATAGATTTGTTTGTAATAAAGACCTAGTGAATAATTTAATTAGTGTGATTTGCCATAATTAGCTCAGCTCCCAGGAGCTGAATAAGTTATAACTTTGCAAATCTCTTGGTAGCAGGCAGGTTGCAAACTAGTTCAGAGTTAATTTTTAACTTTCACTTTGGCTGATTGTCTATTAGACCCTCAGGCTAAAGTTAAGCAAAAATTAAGTAGAAGAAAGAAATAGAAAAGCCATTCTGAATATTTCTGAGAATATTTATAGAGAATTTATTTTGCATAGAGGTGAATTGATAATAAAAAAAGACTTCAGAGAACAAGCCTAACTATTACAACCTCTGCAGCGAGTGTATAGCAATGTAGAAATTTAACATTACTCATTTAAAAAATAAATTTAAGATTCTTCTTAATTCTAACTAACAAGATATTTTTATCTAAGATTCTTTCCCAATTAAGCTTTGCAATTATCTTTCCCGATTAAGCTTTGCAATTATTAAGGAAAACACATTACAACGGAATCAATGTATTCAAATATAATTGGCAAAATAAACATGACCCCCATTTTTATATATTGTATAACACTATTAATATTGTTTCTTCTCTCTTACCTTTGCATATAAAATATCTTGAATACAAACTGTGTTATCATAGATTTGTTTTAGGAAAAACCGGGTATGTCAGATAGGAAATATGAAAAATAAGACTTGATAAAGTTTACTGATGGCAATGATACAGTTGCCTGAATATCTACAAGAGGGAGGGTGGACTACAGGACAGAAAATTCTAACCATGCACACACAGGTTTCGCCGAGAAAGGAAAAGGGGAGGCATTGAATGAAATTTCTGTAGTTCATCGTAATCTCTCTCATGAGCTCTAATATTAAAATGGCATATACAAAAGACAGCCAATGTCCCTAGAATGCGATACATATAAAGATAATGTTAGGAAAACTAAGGCCTCAAATTAACTGAGCTCACGTGCATGCACGCATGCATGAATGAATGAATGAATAAGTGCTAAAACTACAGAGATGACTGTTTAAAGAACAATTCTTTACAGAGAAGGAAAGTAGAAGCAGGAAAGAGAGGTATGTTCACAGTTTAGGAGAACAGAAAATATTAAAATAACAGGTATGTAGGTCAAGACAAGTTATTTCCTAGAGACTGAAAAACACCCAGTTCTGATCACAGAAATACTGCCGGTAAAGTTGGAACAAGACAGAGCATGAAAAAGGCCATCAGGAGACTTTGGATGGCTAAAGGCTGTGATGAATTTTTTTTTTTAAGCCTGTGTAAAATATAAGGAGGGAGTCTATGAGCAGTTAGGACAGAAATAGATTATCCAGTATGGCTTGTGAATAACTTTTATCATTTGAACCTTATTTTACCATTCATGTATCCTTTTATTTGTCCAATATTATAAAAATAATTTCTTTGTGTAAGGTACTATGCTTGGCATTTTTTTCCACAAGGAACACTAGCTAGTAAATAGAGGTCATAACTTCCACAAGGCCTTCAACAGAAACTCACCTAGGAACCCTAGGGATGAGATGAAGACACTTGGATGAAGAAAAGGTTAGTGGGTTCAAAACGGAATAACCACCCCCAAAGAAAATCTCAATAAAAGGCTGCTGTCGATTTGACAGTATTGTTCAAGAAGTTTCACATCTTTATTAACATTTTAAGTTATATTGCTATGAGCAGCAAATTTGGGTGTTTTCAAAACCTGGGAAGGAGAGAATCATTGCAAAAAGAATTAGAGTTGACTTAGGAGGATAAATAGAATAGGACAAAACTGCATCAATTAAAATGGAGCTGAATAAAGAAGTGGAGCTAAAATAAAAGTGCATATCATTATGACAGGTTCGCCCCTCTTAAATGAACCAAAAATTGGGTCTTAAGTTTTCTAAAGGCTGTTAAGGGAAACCAGGTCATTTATAGAACTATTTAGTGTAAAACATAGTGCTTAGTTCTAGAAGGGTGACAGTGCTAATGATATAATAGTGAATAATAGTGAAATAGTGAAATACATTAGTGAAATACATAGTGAAATAATAGTGAAACACATCCCTGAAAATAATAGAACACAAGTGCTCATGTTCTTATCAAAATACCAAATTATCTCAATATGCTAGAAAGATGGGGAAAATCAAACAATGGACTTTATCAAGGACATATTAAAACCATACATCAAAGCTCAAAATATTAGTCATATAGGTCTGTGAAGTAAAAACCCGGCTTAATAGCCAATAACATAAAACAAAAAAACAAACCCAGAGACTTCATTTGGTGAATTACATATGAGTTAGTTATGCAATAGCTATTTTTTACAACTACAATTGTAATCTTACAGGATATTAATAAAAGGTAGTTTTCCAATCAAAATAGATAAAAATAAGTTTTCTGGTTCGAACATGGGAAATAAGTTTGTTATCCTTTTCTTTTTTTCTGGAAAATTATGTAAAAGTAATAAGGAGAATGACCACAAAACAAATGTAAACATCATTCTCAGCAAAACCAGACTAAAATAATCAGTAGACTTCACAAAAAAGTAAAAGTTGCTAAAAGCATAAAGATTAGAAATAAATCTTTGCAGGAGGATGTAAAAAGAAGTACAGAACAGTGAGAAGGCTGGTGGCAGGAGATCTTAGAAACAACAGCACATATACATTTTCTAAGGGTGAAGCACTCACATTTAGAATGAGCTCTGTCGTGAAAGTTACTACCTTTGTAGAAATCTGTGCGCCTCTAAAGACAGGAAGGTGGTGGCACAAACTCTCCTGGATCTGGTTGGGTTCAGAGAACCAGGAGGGAGCTACACCGAGAACCACATAGATGAGTGACAGCTGTGGGAAGCAGTCTCGCTGTTCTTTCCCAAACATAGTCAGCCCAGGAAAATCCAACTTATTTCAAAATGATTAATAAATACTGGAGTCTTATAGGGTAGATGTAAATGAAAGATAAGGATGAGAGTAGCAGAACTTTCCAACAGATAAATTACACTCATACAGGTGTTGCCATTGAGTAGATAAAAATTATGGTCATCTATTTTATCATTAAGTGAAATGACAATGATACAATTTCATCAATGAAAAGACTACAAAGTAGAAATGTGAGAACTAAGTAAACAAATGGAAATAGAAAAGCAGAAGGTAAAAAAAAAAAAGCTGGCCAAATTCGGAAAGGGAAAAAAAACCCAACAAGTTTTTTTGATCAAATTTGGAAGACTTTTCCGGGGGGGCGGGTAGACCCTGAAGAGGACACAGTGTGAAATATAAGGGATAAAAATGAGAAAAGAAAACAAAATAGAATGACAAATTTAAAAGCATTAAAAAGGATAGTAGAGTATATATCTATATATCTTTAAAACAGGGTCCAACAAACGCACAGAGACTCTAAAGAAAGAAGTTAAAAATAGAGAGAGAGAAGCAAACAAGAATTGAAAGACATAAATAAAAACTTCCTGAAATAAAAGATTTAAGTCTAAGTAGCTAGAGGATGTACTGTGCGTCAGGGGAAAATGACCTAAAAAGTTAATACAGAGGCATAATCTACTAATGCTACTGGATTTTAAAGATAAAGAAAGCTGTGTTGCTAGGGTAAAAAAAAAATTATAAAGGGAATAGCAATCTGACATAATATTTCTCCAAAGCAGCACCTAATAACCCTCCAGGGAAGAAACCATGAGCCAATAATCTTATATCTGGTCACGCTGTCATTCAAGGCTACACTTGTAAGATTCAAAAAATACTGTATATTGTTCCTATGAGACCTTCTTAAAGAAAGTGCTAGAGGATTAATTCAGCCGAACACTAAATGACGGGGATAACTATGACGTATGGATTAGCATGGAATATTGAAAAAAATATTTACTGTAGAACTAGTAATAAAAGCAATGTAGGAATTAGAGTTACAGAACAGAATGTTGATGTTACATGCCCTGACAACATAGAAATGATAGAGCTAACATAAATTCGGGTCAGAAAGGCAAAGAAGGTTAGTGCAGTATTGACTGCCTCAGTTGGTGTGGCTGGGAATAAAATGATAAAAAGTAAAGTTGACGTACCATATCATGGAAGTGTAAAAATATTTAACATATGAAGGCGAACACAGAGAACAGTAATATTTTTTTACTAAAATTGAGTGGTAGAGAAAACAGAGGGAGGCAGGGGGTAGTGGGTGGAAGAAGGATCACGACTATTTCATCAATTTTTTTCCTAGTAGGGAACTAACAGCAACTTGTTAAAAAATTGGAAACCAAGAGAATTATGTAATAATCTAAATATAAAGTCAACCACTAAATAAAAAATACATGTTTTTCTAAATATGTGAAGAACTACATAAAAAATAAAAGCTGACCGCGTAGAAAAAGGTATTTTTTAAAAAAAATCAGAGCAAATACATCTGTTATATCATTAAACGTAAATGAGCCTAACTTGATGCTTAAGGAAGAGGATAAATTTCACACATTCATGGTGAATTCTTACCTTTCTCTCTATATTTTTCTGCCATTTGTGTCATAAATAGAGCCCAAGGGAGCTGAAAGTTAAGGGAGTAGGATGTGAATCCAGTAAAGTATCTGAAACCGAAATAGAAAAATAAAGAGTGCCGTGAAGGAAAATGAGACCAGAAGTACTTAAGCATGACATAAACTGCCCATTACTGGATAAGACATGACTCCGTTCTTCAAAAAAAAAACAAAAACACACATTATTTGATACAAGTTCTTTTGAACAAAGTACAGCGGGTTAAAGAATTAACTGCCTCGCTGTATGAATGTATGGCTAGAATAAATAGAAATTACTAAAAAAAACAGATAAACATTAAATAGTACAGCCTCAGGCCATTTAGGTTGAGGAAAATATGCATGTGAAGAACAGAGAATAGCTATTGCAGGATCTTCTGAACATGTCTTCAGAACCTTCTTCAGTGTTTTCCTTCCATGATTTTTAAGTCTAAAATACGATAAAACCGGAATATTGGTGGTAAAAAAGAAAGAGAATGTTTGTGGTTCTCAAATCCAAGTTGTTCCATCACTTCTAATTTCTGATGACTCCCTCAGTGCTTTAACAATCTGTCAGTTGACTCAAGTCTATTTGTCAGGTTTCCCTACTTTATGACTAGCTCTGTAGAGAGCACTGTGGGAAAGTACAAGAAGTAAAAATCAGTTTTTTGCTCTCAAAATTAACGAAGAGGAAGCAGAAACTAAACTATTTCTAAATTTAGTGGTGTGTTGGTGATGTTTTAGTTTGCTCACTTTTCTGAGGTATAATGGACAACTTTGTATATATTTAAAGGGTATGATGCAATGATCTGATATACGTACATATTGTAAAATGATTATCACAATCAAGGTAATTCATACATCACCCATACCTCACGTAGTTANGGAAAAAAAAAGAATTAACGAAGAGGAAGCAGAAACTAAACTATTTCTAAATTTAGTGGTGTGTTGGTGATGTTTTAGTTTGCTCACTTTTCTGAGGTATAATGGACAACTTTGTATATATTTAAAGGGTATGATGCAATGATCTGATATACGTACATATTGTAAAATGATTATCACAATCAAGGTAATTCATACATCACCCATACCTCACGTAGTTACCTTTATTTATTTATTTATTTTTGGTGAGAAGACCCTATATAAAGGGCAAATAAACACCTGAAAAGATGTTCCCCATCAACAAGCCATTAGGAAATGGAAATTACAACCACTATGAGACATCACTCTACACCAGTCAGATTGATTAAAATTAAGTAGTGACAACACTAAATGCTGGCAAGGATTTGGAAAAATTGATTATTTGTGCATTTCTGGTAGGAATGTAAAATGATACAGCCACTCTGGAAAACAGATTAATAGCTTCTTAAACACTTACGCATGAAATTATAATAGACCCAGCAATGGCATTCCTGTATAGTTATACCAGAGAAATGAAAATGTATGTTCACTCAAAAATCTGACCATGAATGTTCACAGTAGCAGTTGTCCTTTGACAGGTGAGTGGTTAAACTGTGATACATCCATACCATGGAACACTACTCAGCAATAAAAAGGAACAAGCTATTGATATATCTAACAATCTGGATGAATCTCCAGAGACTATTCTGAGTGAAAACAGAGAATCCCAAATGGTTATACACTGTGTGATTTCATTTATAGAACGTTCTTGAGATGGAGAACAGGCTGGCGGTTGCCAGGGGTAGAAGGGGAGTGAATGAGAGGGAAATGGAGTAGCAATAAAAAGGCAACATGAGAGGGACACCTGGGTGACTCAGTTGGTCAAGCATCTGACTCTTGATCTCAGTTTAGGTCTTAATCTCAGGGTCCAGGGTCATGAGTTCAAGACCCATGTTAAAAAAAAAAAGGCAATGTGAGAGATCCTTATGGTAATGGAAGTGTTCTGTACCTTGACTATATAAATGTCAATATCCTGACCAAAATTCAAAGTAATTTAATTCTAAATAACAGTCAAACTGTCAAAGTTTTCTATGTGCAAGTGCGATGAATTGTTCCCAATCTCATCTGACCTCCACTAAGCACAGCACATATTCACCTGCTGTGCACTTGGAAGCTTTCAGATAGTCTTGTTTTAATAGGAAAAATTTTAAGATGTTTCTTATTCCTTAAAAATAGAAATCAAAACAAATGCCATTACAATGTATATTGACCCGAATGCCCTGGAACGCAGTCTTGAACAGCTAGAGGTTCTTGAACCACCTGTCAGGAAACGATGACCTAATCCAACCATTGTGAGCTTCACAGATGGACCAGTGAAGCTGTAGGGTCTGGCCAAGCCATAAAGCTGGTAAAGTGCACAGCTATATTCCTGCTTAGAATCCTTTTCAGTTCACAATGATTTGGAAGAAAAGACCAGAGGGGAGGGGTATACATATGAGAAAAAAGAATATATATAAATGCTAGTGGGGATGGGAAATGGGCAGGGCTGGAAAAGTAAAGATATATAAGCCCACTTGACTCATCCAAATTAAGAATAAGGTTAGAGAAATTGCTTGGTATCTCCCTTGCAGTGTGTCGCTTGAAGAACTAATATCCACTCAGACCATAATCTGTCAAGGTGGGTGAGATCAAGCCTAGGACTAGAGGTGAGCGGTTTTGCCTGCTGGAGTTAAGTAAGGACATAGGAAATCAATTTCTTACTACATTCAGCTTTCCTTGCTCATGCCTAGACTATCTAGTCAAGAAGGCATCACGTGACTGCTGACTAGAGCAGTGTCCGGGCAGCTTTCTTGGAAGGGACACTCGGAGACTTTGAGCATGGTGAGGTAGTTTGAAGAAAAGTGCTACCGCCTGTAACAACGGCGGTAGTTATAAGCTTTCCATATTGCTGACAAAGATTTAATCCTATCTCATCATAATGCAGTGTTTCTTAGACAAAGACATAATAACAGCAATCATTATTTGCTTCTAATTTCTACTTGTCTAAGTTACCCCTAGTAAGACATTTCCATCACACTCCTCTTCTGCCGCCTCTTTCTTATGTGAATTCCATTTAGCTTCCCCTTTCCACCGTGTTTACTGGCCCTGAGTTACTGTAGGGTACGGGTTCTACTTCTTGTTCAGCTGTAATTTTATTAACAGTATCCACCTTTCTTCAGCCTGTTCCTTTTCCCTGCTACTCTCCCTCCCCCAAGTGCTGACAGCGACATTTCAACTATCCCCCTTCCATCCTTCCTTCCTTTCACTGCCCCTTAAGTCAGACTCATACATTCTCCAACCATTAACAATGCATCCAGTAGTGTTCTAGTGGTCAAATAAGGGCATATAATCAAGCCCTCCTTATCCTGCTATTTACTGTTTTTAGTAATGACTTCTTAAGTGGCAGATTGGCTCTTTTTTGGGTCCTAGCCATTCCTGGACTAGATTTGTTTCTTGCTGTCTATATGTACTGAGATATTTTAGACCAAACTCCTTTATGTTGTACTGCTTATTATGATTTTTGCCAAGTGAAATTGCCAGAAAATCTGGAAAAAAAAAAAAGGTTCTTCATCCCCTTAATGGTATAAGGTTGCCAAGACTGCCATTTACTTTTGTCTCTTTATCACTACCTCCTGGAGACTGACTGCATGGCTTATGAAGTCATAACGGCTTTCTAAGGAAAACAAAGAGGCAGTTTGTGATATTATCTAAAACCTCTATGTTACAGGGTTACTTTGTAATGGAGAGAGGCAAGTTGCCTGAATGTATTAAGAAGGTCCCTTAGACTATTTTTTACTACATTTTATATTACATACTATAAATTGCATAGTATTATATATTGCAAATAATGGAACTCTTGGGAATTAAAGCTAGGTTGACCATGAAATTTTTATTTATTTGAGGGAGACAGGTCGGGGGGAGAGCGCCTGTGCAGGGGTGTGAGGGGGTGCAGAGAGAAAAGCAGACTCCCCACTGAGCAGGGAGCCTGACAGCTCAATCCCAGGACCCTGAGGTCATGTCCTGAGCTGAAGGCAGACGCTTAACTGACTGAGCCACTCAGGCATCCCTGACCATGACATTTAGATTAAAAGTTTCCACAATTAAAGTATTCACTCAGGTTTTCAAATAAGATAAAATTAAATATAATAAAAAGAAGAAACTGGCAAAAAGATATCATTAATGTAGAAACTATTTTTAACTAGTCTCATTGATATAAAATGACAAATCTTATTATCTTATTTCTAAATTCTGTTACGGTGTTCATTTTAATTTTTTTATTTATAATTTTTTTAAAAGATTTTATTTATTTATTTGACAGAGACAGACAGCCAGCGAGAGAGGGAACACAAGCAGGGGGAGTGGGAGAGGGAAGCAGGCTCTTAGTGGAGGACCCTGATGTGGGGCTTGATCCCAGAATGCTGGGATCACGCCCTGAGCCGAAGGTAGACGCTTAACGACTGCGCCACCCAGGTGCCCCAAGGTGTTCATTTTTAAAATAATTATTGTTTTATTACCATTTTATTAGTATATGATTATTATTATTTATGTTAATAAATGTTTGCTATTTTAATCTCATAAGATAGTTTCCACCTGCTTAAAAAATTCCTGACATTCCGCACTTTTTTTCTTGCTTGCTTTCAAGTGGAGAGCAGCAGCTTTCAGTGCACAGAAGTGGTACTGGACATGCCCCCCACTAGCAGGGGTGAAGTAGATAGACATCTTTTTTTTTTAAGTTTTTATTTATTTATTCATGAGAGACAGAGAGAGAGAGAGGGAGGGAGGCAGAGGCAGAGGGAGAAGCAGGCTCCCTGTGGAGCAGGGAACCCGATGCGGGGCTTGATCCCAGGACTCTAGGATCATGACCTGAGCTGAAGCCAGACGCTTAACTGACTGAACCACCCAGGTGCCCCTAGAAATCTCTAATACTCAATCCTTCCATAGGTTCTGTTTTTCAATAGAGATACCTATGTTTAACCTCAATGTTAAACTTATCCCAATGCTGGGTGGCAGTGTCAGATATCCCCATTTTCACACATCAGGTAACTCAAATACTGGAAGCTGACAACCACTAAGATAAAACATGGTAATGGCTTTTATCTGAATTATAGCCCAATTTAGAGTGAGGTTCTAAAAACCATCATATAGAAAACATATCAAAACTTATCTAGTTATAGACACTTTTTACAAATATCCATAGTGTAGATAGCAAAGACTGGAAAAATTCCAAAATGTTTTGACTGATATGAATGGAGGCACAAGAGGTGGGTAATATCCAAAGAATTCAAATGTTAATATTTCGGTCTGTTCTAAGAACTAACTTGAAAAAAATGATTTTTCTTTCTTGCCAAGTCTGGGAGAGGAAAGAATACTCCTTGAGGGGACATTATTTTTACCCCTGCTCCCTGACCGTAAAAACTAAGAGTAAACTGGCCAAGGTAATACTTATCTCCTCTAGATTATCAGGAATAAGCCCCTCATTGAGATGCTTTCTTCTTTTCCAGCCGTCTGGTTTCATTCCTCCTTCAAGTAACTGGCTGGGGAGCATAGCTCCAGAGCCCTAGATTCTAGAGAGACACTTTCACTATCTAACTTTGGTAAGATCCAGCCTCCACAGAAGAGCCTCTGTCATTAAGCAGCAGTGTAGGAAGTCCTAACTCTTCCAGTTACTTAATTTTGGGGAAACAAGACCTCCCTTATTGAACAGGCGAGGGGTCCTCCACAGCATATTATGTAAAACATGAGATCCAGATTTTAGCTCTAAGTCACCTGGCCTGCTCTAATTTTGTTTTCCGAACTTCCTAACATCTGTCTCCTTCCTTAGGAGGATTCTAACACTTACTTTCTGGGAGAACTCTCTCCCAACTGAGAGTATCATGCATTTGATGTCCTTGCTACTCATATTAAGATACTCCCAAATCCCTTTCTGATATCACAGGTGCCAAGGTTGATTTCTTTGTAGCCAATTCTACTGTCACCATCCACAGGACACCACTATCAAGCCCCCGCCATACATAGCTTTGCACCTCTGCAAAGGGATTGCTTCAGAAAATCTACGCATTTTACCACCACATAGAAATGGTTAGCTATGCAGTAACTTAGCCAGGATCAGCTAGGTCTGTCTAGCCGTGGTGTCTGTAGCAAATATGGTACGGCAGAAGCCTGAACTCTCAAAGCTACAACAAATGAAAACACATGCATCTTTTATAATCACATGATTCTACATTCTAGAACACATCCACAGTGACAAAAAATTCTTAGAATCTGAAGCGACGGGGAATAAATTTTGTGACTTCATAAACTTCCATTCATCTAAGTTCCGGTGATTATTTCAGCATTATCTGATTTGAACAATAAGGATGTTTCCTCTCAATCCTAATATCGTTTCCCGAATCTAATCTAGTGTATCCAAACACAAATGTCACCATTGCAGGAGCAAATTGATGCATCAGATGGTTTGTTCCAGCTCAGTAGTTTGTATTTTTGTATGTCGATACATCCATACACATGCCTGCTTATTTTTAAAATGCCATTAATACGTGCATTTGTGTTAATATATATTTCCTCTGTCCTGAATTGTCATTGGGAAGGATTTAAATACTAGAAGCGAGAGATTATGAAGGAAGTTGTGGTGAAACCTAATTCTTGAGTAATCTGAGCTGGAAAGATTATGACCCCCATAATGGAAATAGGAAGTTGAAAAAAATATGACCCCCATGGGCTCATATTTCTAGGGACAGCTATCCTAAAAGAAGAGAGGAACATATGATCAAATCAATCTATTACTCAGCGTTAGTTTATAGGATTGCTGTAACAAAATACCACACACTCAGGGATTTAGACATCATTAGAAGTATTAGCTCTGTCTGGAGGCTAGAAGTCTGAGATCAAGTCAGAGTTGGTTTCTTCTAAGGGCTAAGAGAATTTGATCCCTGCCTCTCCCCTAACTTCTAGTGATTTTCTAGCACTCTTTATTGTTGGCTTATAGAAGCATCATCCCTATCTTTGCCTTCATCTTTGCATTACATTTGCCATTCTCCCTGTGTACATTTCTCTGTGTCCAAATATTTCCTTTTAATAAGGACATGAGTCCTATTAGACAAGGGCCCACTCTAATGACCTCATCTTAGCTAATTATATTTGCAATGACCCTATTTTTATATAAGGTCATATTTTGAGGTAGTGGGGATTATTACTTCAACATATGAATTTGGGGAGGTCATAGTTCAACCTATAACACTCAGTTGTAAATTTTGCATATCTTCAACTAACTATTGTGAAATTATTCCCTAAAGCGATTACACCAATTCACTCCCACCAGCAGTATATGAGTGTTCCTGTTGCTCCACATCCTTGCTATCACTTGGTATTGTCAGTCTTTAATTTTTGTCCATTAGATGGCAGTTAAATTATAGTTGATTTGCATTTTCTTGATTATTAGGGAGGTTGAATCCTTTTCATGTTTATTGACTGTTTCCATTTTTGTCAATTGCCTATTCATTTCCTTTGCCTATTTTTCTATTGTATTCATTAAAAATATATTTATTGAGTGCTTATTATGTACCGGGTACTATTTTAGGCATTTCAGATATGGTAGGAAAAAATTTCCACTGCATATGATTTGTATATTCTAGAAAGGGTGATGCACAGTAAAAACATAAGATAATTAGACAGCGTATTAGAAGGGGATAAATACTATGAAGAAAACAAAACAGAGAAGAGCACAAAGAGTGCATGGTAATTTGCAATTTTAAATCTCATGGCCTGGGCGGCCATAATGAGAAGGTAATATTTGAGCAAGGACTTGGAGGAGGAGAAAGATGGAGATGTGTGCCCATCTGGTGGAAGGGTTTTCCACGAAAAGGGTTAGAAGAACAGCTATCTAAGCAGGGAGACGGGAATAGGAGGTCAGGTCTGAGAAGTGAGAGGCTGTGGGGCTATCTGGTGCAGGACCTTATACGCAGATGAAAGGACTTTGACTTTTACACCTTGAGTGAAAAACCATGGGAGAATTTTCAGCACAGTACGTTCTAAAAGGATTATTGTAGCTACTGGTTTGAGAATAATAACCATGAAATAAAAAATTAATAACAACCATGTGTGTCATATTGTGTTCCATGCACTGAGCCAGGCGCCTTACATATGTTAACTCATTTAATGTATTTCAGAGTGGGAGGCAAGAATGGAAGAAGGGAGACCTGTTCTGGTTATTAGTTATCTTCTTACTGATTTATGGAAGTTTCCTATGTATTCCAGGTGCCACTTATCTTTTGGTGATTTTATGTGGTTGGAAATATCTTCTTCCATTCTACGGGTTGTTTTACTGTTTGTTACACTTTTTGCTACTCAGAATATATATATTTCTTTGTACACGTGTTCACTCAATTTGTTGTGCTTTTCTCCCATTGACTTTTTAGCAAATGCCTTTTTTAACTCCACTCATCTACCGTTTTTGGTTGGTTACTTCCTCTTCCCCGCTACCACTGCACTTGACACAAACTTCCTTTAGAACATTTTCTAGGGGCGCCTGGGTGGCTCAGTCGTTAAGGGTCTGCCTTCCTTTGGCCCAGGGCGTGATCTGGGATCGAGCCCCGCATCAGGCTCCCTGCTCCGCTGGGAGCCTGCTTCTTCCTCTCCCACTCCCCCTGCTTGTGCTCCCTCTCTTGCTGGCTTTCTCTTTCTCTGTCAAATAAATACATAAAATCTTCAAAAAAAAACCCAACTTACCAAATATTAATGCATGTTTTCATCATTGTTCAGTAAATTCCAGGACGTGGGATCCATAATACANTTCTCTTTCTCTGTCAAATAAATACATAAAATCTTCAAAAAAAAAACCAACTTACCAAATATTAATGCATGTTTTCATCATTGTTCAGTAAATTCCAGGACGTGGGATCCATAATACAAATTATGTCCCGGTAACTAACGCATAATGCGTACTCGATAAATGTTTGCAGAGGTAAGTGGGGAGAAGTGGCATGGTCTGTTATCGCTTTACCTGGGGAAATGAGAAAGTGGATGACGTACTTTCGAAAGTGAAGTGGAAAAGGGTTGAGACAGGAAAAGGCCTCACACTGCAAACTGCTTTGGCGCATTAGACAATACTGATATGCTTGCGCTATGAATTAACCTTTGCTGCTATGAGATCACTTAGATGATAGCTCCAGAGAACTCTCATTTTACTCCACACTACACTGTGGAAGGGAGGTTGAGGAATTCGCCAAAGGGTAAGCCGAGTGCAGGTTCTGTCCGAGCTTTTTGGAAATTTGGAGTGTTTCCCTCAGCCTTTGGGCAAGCCGTCAACGGTAGTAAGAGCAAGAACCCAACCTAAGACAGCTAACGCACAGCAGCTTCCTCGAGCGCCTGCTCTGGACTCTTGTGTACTCATTGCGCATGCGTCAATTTTCCCCTTAGAAATGGGCGGCGCACAGCCTTTGCCCCGGTGGAAATCCTGAGAGGGGCGGAACGGAACTGTTTCCGAGGTGACGGTGTGGCGGCCTCGGTGGTGGATTGAGCGGGTCTGAGCGAGGTTCCCAGAGGGCTGCGCGTCCCGGTCCTGTCGGCGCCGTCATGGCGGGTTTGCTGAAGAAGGTAAGGTGAACGGAGGTCACTGTTGGAATTTAGACCGTAGAGGTAGAGTCAGCCCGAAAGCCCCTCATCCCGCGGGTGGTGGCCAGAACTGGCACGGGCTTGCCCATGTTTTTGGGGGGACTCGTTCTGCTGTGCCCTCAGGGATGACAGATTTGGTAGCTCCGCTCGGAGAGGCAGAAGAAACTAGTGGCTTCGAGAGACCGATAGGTGGTTTTAGGCCAGTTTTAGCCCTGGAACTGGTGGTTTTGCCTTTCCTTAGCGTGGTGGACGCGCGGGATTGTAAACAGCGTGAATTGTGTTTTGTTTTTGAACAGACCACCGGCCTTGTGGGATTGGCTGTCTGTGAGACCCCACACGAGGTACGTGCTGCTTCGTTCTTGACTTCCCAAGGACGGCTAGACCCCTGTGACCTTGTTTGAAAGGCTAAGGGAATGCGGATATTTCAAGCCTCCAATAACAACTCGGCCTGAGAGCTGTCTCGAGACAAGAACAGTGTCTACTTCGTTGATTGGTGCCGTGTGTTTGTATTTGTGCGCGTGTATGCATGTGCCGTGACCTCGTTCTTAAGACACTTTTCTTGTTCAGTTTTAGCGTAGCCTTCTCGTGGCTTCCCTTGTACTTTTATGTGTGCTCTCCCATACCTATATTTCCATTTTCCACCTCTTCCCCGGCCTCCCATTTTCTGCCTTAGGTGCCTTAGATTCCAGTACACTTTGGTTTACCGAATATATCGATCTAGCTATTAACCCCCTATATCATCAGTTTTCTAGTGGGAATGCGTCCATTTAAAAAAAAAAAAACTTTAAAAACCTCCTCCCTCGATCCCTGTCTTCCCTTCAATAATCACACCATTTCTCTCCTCCCTTTATAGATGACTCGAAAGACTTAGGTGTAATTTACTGTCTCCATTTTCTCTCACTCCCCTTTGAACTCAACTCCACTCAGACTTGGTTAGAACTGCTCTTTTGAAGGTCGCCATGATTTCCGTGCTGCTAAATCCAATGGTCAGCTCACGTTTCTCATCTTAATTGACCCAGTAACAGCACTTGCCACATTTGGCACTGTCTCCATCAAGCACTTTGTGCTTGGGGACACCTCAGTCTCCTGGGTTTTTGTTTTTAATCTCCTTTACTCTTTTTGCCTTCTCCTTTTCTGGTTATTTCTCATATCCCCACTTAAAAATTTTGGAGTGCTAAGACTTACTTGAAACTTTTCTCTATTTATATTTATCTCCTTGTCTGGACCCAATCTAGTGGTTTTAAATACCATCTATACACTGATAACTGTTAGATTTCTGTACCAGGCACTGACCTCTTTTTACGAGAGTCTTCTATATTTAATTACTTAGTGGATATCTCCACTTGAATATCAGACAGGTAACCCAAACTTAATGTCCAAAATTGGGTTGCTGTTCTGCCTAAAACCTGCTCTTCACTCAGGCTTGCTCACCTCAATGGATGGCAGTTCCATTCTTGTGTTCACTCAGGTCAGAAACCTTGAAATCATGCTTAATTTCTCTCTTTTGCTAACACCCCATATTTAGTACTTAATTAAATCCTCTAGGTTTCTACTTTTAGCGTATATCCAGATTTTGAGTACTTCTCACCATCTCCTCTGCTACTACCATGTTCTCAGCTACCATCATCAAGCTGTAGATAATTGCATTTGCTTCCTAACTGCCTCTCCTTCCTTGTCACTGCTTCAGTTTGGTCTTTTTTCAGCCAAGCTAGAGTCAGTCTGACAAATGTGAGTCTGGTCACGTCACTCCGCAAAACCTTCCACTGGCTTTTGATTTCACTCTCAGTAGAAGAGTCCTAACAAAGGCTCTCCAGATCACCATTCAACACACTGTATTCTACTAATTTATCTTGCTCATTGACTCTCTCTATTAGAAGGTAGGTTTTCATGAAGGCAGGGATTTTTTTTATTTTGCTCACTGCTAGAACTATGACTAGCACGTGGTATGTGCTCAGTAAATATAAGGTTTGTTGAATGAATGTTGTGTACTTCTTATAAGTTCATAATGACTCATTATTGTATAAAAACTGTGATGAAACCTTCATTGACATGATACCAACTCAGTCATCATAAGCTGAAGTATTACGACTACATTTCATTAAATTTGATCACCCTGATAATCATTGTTTGTATGTTTTACTTCTATAGAAATTCAAATAAGAAAAATTGAAAAAAAATCCGAATTTTTAGTGCTTAGGATCTCAATTTGAGAAATAATGGTTTAGTAAATGAGTTGATTTTCAAATAGATCATTAGCAATAAGTTAGATTACAGTTTTATTTTTACTTGTTATCATACCTTTGGCTTCTGTACAACTTTTGTTGTTCATGCAACATGAAAAGTATCCATATTTATACACTTGACCCTTGAATAGCACAGGTTTGAACTGCATGGGTCCACATATATGCAGATTTTTTTCAACAAATACAATACAGTGCTGTAAGTGTATTTTCTTTAGAATTTTCTTAATAACATTTTCTTTTCTGTCGCTTTATTGTAAGAATATAATATGTGATACATATAACATATAAAATATGTATTAACCAACTGTTTATGTTATTGGTCAGGCTTCCGGTCAACAGTATGCTATTAAGTTTTGGGAGAGCCATAAGTTATACGTGGATTTTCAGCCATGCCAGGGATCCGCCCCCTAATGCTAGCGTTGTTTAAGGGTCAACTGTACTCATATTTTTCCTCAGTTATAAAGGTGATAGATAGGGCATAGACATGAAGAAATGAACAAGGAGGAGTTAAATGCTTTTTAAAAAACAGATGTGAGGGTTTTTTTTTTTTTTCTAATTTGTGAGACTTTTTTAAGTGTTCTGTTGAATCTTTGATGATTTTAAACTGGAAATGTGTATGATTTGTCTTTTCAGAGGCTAAGAATATTGTACACAAAGATTCTTGATGTTCTTGAGCAAATTCCTAAAAATGCAGCATATAGAAAGTATACAGAACAGATTACAAATGAGAAGCTGAGTATGGTTAAAGCGGTAAGTAGCTGACTTGATTTTGTTTTCTTGGATTTATAGTTTCAATGCAATATTAACAAAGTTCAGTTGCTTATTTTTGCATATTCTACATACTTTCCTCTCTTCTATCCTTTATTCTGTGCTTTCCATCCATCCTTTTTTTCCCTTCATTCAGCAAACTCCTGTTTACTAAGTGCCTTCCATGTGCAAGCCACTGTTAAATACCAGAGTGAAAGAATAACATCAAGTCTCTTCTCTATGTTCACATTGTTCTTTTACCTCTCTTCCCTATCCCAAGTCCTTTGTTGATTATTGACTTATCTATAGATACATCAATCCTTACCTCTTTTCTCTAGTTTCAGAGTAGAGAAGAATGAAAGCAAAACAAAACATGTCTGTTGTGTTTAAAAAAAAAAAGTTCTCAGAAATAACCATTTTATTTATTTATTTATAAACATTTTATTTATTTATTTGACAGAGACAGCCAGCGAGAGAGGGAACACAAGCAGGGGGAGTGGGAGAGGAAGAAGCAGGCTCCTAGTGGAGGAGCCTGATGCCGGGCTTGATCCCAGAAACCAGGATCACGCCCTGAGTGGAAGGCAGACACTTAACGACTGAGCCACCCAGGCGCCCCAGAAATAACCATTTTAAAAAGTGCTTTGTTGCAAAGAGGACCAAGTCAGTCTCTTAATTACCAAAAATTGTATCAAACATTGTTAAGGACTGACTGTGTTCCCCCCCTTCCCCCAGACTCATATGTTGAAACCCTAACTGTTACCTCTAGTGTAGGTGGAACATCTACAGAAGTAATTAAGGTTAATGAGGTCATAAGATTGGCACCCTGATTGAGTAGGATTAGTGTCCTTATAAGAAGAGACAGTCATGTGAGGAGGACACAATGAGAAGGTAACTATCTGCAAGCCAGAAAGAAAGCTCTTGTCAGAAACTAACCTTATTGGACTTTGATCTTGGACTAACAGTCTCCGGAGCAATGAGAAGATAAATTTCTGTTGTTGAAGCCACACAGTCTATGGTATTTTGTTGGCAGCCCTAGCAGACTAATACAAGGATTTTACAGGTTTTTAATCAAAGGCCGTAGCCAGACACACCATAGACTGCTGCTAATTCTTTTATACCAAACTGTATTGTACTATTGTGCAATTAAATTTTTAAATTATTAAATTTTCACACTAGCAATTATTTCACGGACTTTTGTAATTATCCAAAAGTGTTCATAAACTCTAAAAGTAATTTACATATATGTAGCAAGTGGCCCTAATATATTTTTCTTATTACTATGTTACCAAACTTTATAGTCCAAAGAGAGTAATTATTTTTCCCTAGGTATGCAGCAAAGCAGTGCAATTTGATTTAGAATTTTTATTCTTAGTTTGGCAATTCTGAAAGTGACTTACAGATTAAAGTCTCTAAGGGGAAGTTCAGCATTTCTTTTGATTTCATGTTTTCCTTAAGATAAACAGGCTTATGCATTTTTTCCCCATCACGGAGTTAAGACATTTCCCTTTTTCTTTTCACGAGGTAAAGCTCTTCAGCTCTTTGAGTCTTTCTCTGCTTTCCTTCTCTATAACCTTATTCCACTTTAATCATTCTTCTCTATTTCTCTTTTTAGCCTCCGATTTTATTATCTTTCAGATAGCCTCAAAATGTGTTTAGCTTATTCCTATCTTAAAAAGAAAACTGTTATCTTTATATCTTCCTTTAGTTTTGCCATATTTTTCTTTTCTGTTTTAGCCAGTGTCAACTAAAGAGTAGTTTACTGTCATTACTTTCACTTATTAGTTCTAAAATAGTTTTCTCTGACTTGGGTTCTTTTAATTGCCTTGTAACTTACTGGTCTGTGTGTAGTTTCATCATAACTTCATTACATGCCTCACATTGCCAATAGGGTGATCTTTTTCAATATATAAGTCTGATCCAGGTTCTTCCTGCTTAAAAACCTTCTTGTGGTTTCTTGGTTAGTGTTTCTCAGAGGCCGAGTTTAAGAATTTTTGCTGAGTTAGTTGTATGAAACTCACCTAACTACTTTTATCTGCAAGTCTTCGATGTACAGCCAGGTTTGGGAACCACTGGCTTACAGGATAATAAAGTCCTTAGCATGGTATGGAAGGCGCTCCAAGATCTGACTCTGGGTTATCTTCTTACCTTGTCATTTCTAATTTCGTACCCTATACCTCAGCAATACCAAACAGCTTATAGTTATGTGAATTACGTACAATTTTATTTTCGTGTTTCTTTGTATTTTCTCTTCCCTCTTCCTGGAATGCCCTTACCTTGTCTTTCTGGCAGTTGTTACTCAGGCCTCAAGATCTGTTACTTCCTCTGTGAAGCCTCTGCTTACCTAAGTAGAGATTAACAGCTTCCTTGCTTTTCTTCCACTGTACCTGTCACACTGTATTTTTTCTTTTTTTTTTTTTTTTTAAAATTTTATTTATTTATTTGACAGAGACAGCAAGAGAGGGAACACAAGCAAGGGGAGCATGAGAGGGAGAAGCAGGCTTCCCGCCAAGCAGGGAGCCCGATGCGTGGCTCGATCCCAAGACCCTGGGATCATGACCTGAGCCAAAGGCAGACGCTTAATGGCTTAGCCACCCAGGCGCCCCATGTCACACTGTATTTTATTTATGTCTTCTCTGCTAGTCCATAGCTACTTATGAGTGATGTTTGCATTCATCTTTATATCCCAGGAATCTAGCATAGTAGCCGGTGCTATATTTATATAAGGTCCTATAGAAATGTTTGTTTATCCAAAAGGCTACATACAAATAGTTTTAACAATGCCAAGCACTGCATAATAGTTATATCACCAATTCCTGTTTTTGGTAAAATTATTACAGATTTTTAACCCTCTATATAGAGTTGTACACAAAGTCTTCAGTAATATTGTTATGATTATAAAGTATCTACTTACTAAGCCTAAAATGGAAATAAAAGTAAATATTTTTTCAGATTATACTGGGGAGGTAGAATATGGGTGAAAGTACTGGTTTGTGGCCTGTCCAAAATATTCATCTCAGTGCTAATACTTAATTGCTGAGTGACCATTGGCATATTGCCCATTTCTTTGTCTCAGTTTTCTCATCTAAAATTGGGTATAATAATACCTACCTGAATACTTATTGTTAGGACTGAATGTAATATATGTACAGTGCTTAACACATTTGCAAGCACATGGCGGTACTTGGTAGCTTACTAAGCTTAATGACGTTCTGCCACTGGTAAATAGAAGTCGTATTATTAACTTACCTTCAGTAAGACAAATTTTGAATTGTTTTCCTAGCACAGGATTCTCTTGAGTTGAAAATATTGAACCTTCCTTGCTTTCTTTTCTTCACTCTCCTGGGTCTCTTAACAGTAACCACTTCCCTGTTTTGCTTTTGAAGTTTGGCTTTTAAGATCAGTTAATTCTGAGTTAAACAATCTTTCTCAAACATCTTCATCTGCTTTCCTCCCCCTTCTTTTACAACTGTTTTCATTTATTCAAGAAACACTGAATGCCTGTTATATGCCATGTATGGTTGTAGACATGGAAGCCAGTGCCTGTATGACAATGAACAAAACAGATAAAAATCCCTGCCTTCTTGGAGATTACAGATTAATGGTGGGAGGCAAAGAAGTAAGTAAATAAATAAGTACATTATATAGCATGTTAGAAAATAGTTAAATGCAGTGAAGGAAAATGAAAAGAGAATGATGTGTATCTGGGTGTTGAGGAATGTTACAATATATATTTGTTTCCTCTGCCTGTTCTAATAAACTTCATGGCTTAAAACAATAGAAATGTATTCTTTTACATTTCTGGAAGCCAAAATTCTAAAATTATTACCAATGGTCCAAATCAAGGTGTTGACAAAGACTGCATTCCTTTTAGAGGTTCTAGGGTAGAACCTGGTCCTTGACTCTTCCAGCTCTGATGGCTTTCAACATTTTTTGGTTTATTATTCTAATCTCTGCCTCTGTGGTCACATTACTTTCTTTTCTTCTGTACATAATTTCCCTCTGCCTCTGTCTTATAAGGGTACCTGTAATTGTATTTAGGGCCTACTTGGATAATTTAGGATAATCTGTGTCAAGATTCTTAATTACATCTGCAAAGTATTTGCCACACAAGGTAACATCCATAGGTTTTAGAGATTAGGTCATATACATTTTGTGGGACATTATTTAGTCTACCACAATATACGTTATTATCAGAGTGGTCCTCCCTAAGGAGGTCATATGTGAGCAAAACTTGATGGAAGTGAAGGAATAAGCCATGCAGATATCCCTGGTCCGCCAGCAGATGCCCTGAAGCAGGAACGTGCCAATTCCTTTAGAAAATAACTTTGTTTTTTTCTCCCTCTTTTCATTCCCTTTGTGAGCCAAAAACCATCCTATTTACACCTTACTTACGTATGTGTAAGTATGTATAGAACATGGTTTCTGGATCTCACAAAACTCAGTTTACTGGCAATAAATACGTGTTATTGTATTTTCTAGGTACCATATTAGCATTTTTTAAAAAAACCCTTGTATTGAAGAATAATGTACATAAAGAAATGTGCAGCAATCATAAGTGTAGAGCTTGATGAATTTTCACAAAGTAATCATACCCATGTTAACACCAAATCAGAAAGAGGACCTTTCCAGAATGACCAGACCCTCCCTTTTTCCCCTCCAAGTTACTGCCCTCCTAAAGATAACTACTCTTCTGACCTCTAACACCACCGATTCATTTCACCTGGTTTTTAACTTTTATAAATGGAATTGTCAGTCTGTGCTCTTTCGTGTGTGGTTTCTTTCATTTAACATCATGTTTGAGGGAATCATCCATGTTCTTGCATATAGCTGAGTTTGTATATTCTCATTGCTATGTAGTAGTCTGTTCTATCCAAATACTGTAATTTATTCATTAATTCTCTGTGTGATTATTTGAATTATTTCTAGTTTGGGGTTATAATTTGTGCTGCTGTGAACCTTCTTGAACATGCCATTTGGTTATTGTATTATACATTTCTGTTTGGTATATATGTAGGAGTGGAATTCTGGGTCATAGGGTAGAATTTATTTCGAATACTAATGCTCTTAGAGGAAATACAAGAAATACTAAGAAAAGAAAGTGGTATTTTAAAATCTGTATTTTAGAAAGACTGAGTTGGACATCATATTTCTTACTTTTGATTAGCGAGTTAATATTAAGACAGAAAAGCAGTAAAATAGTAGAGAGATAAAATGGGTTTCCACCGGATATTTGGCAAACAGTAAGGGTTTAATGAAAGAAAAATTAATTATTTGCTGTAATAAGTGCTATTTTACATTTGGGTCTTTTTAATTAGGATATTGAAACATTAAGATATTGTGCTCCTTCGTTTAAATCTCTTTTTCCTTTTTCCCTTAAATTATAGGAACCAGATGTTAAGAAATTAGAAGATCAGCTTCAGGGTGGCCAACTAGAAGAGGTGATTCTTCAGGTAAAGAAAGAGTTGAATATTTAGATGTTTGGCTTTAAATGGTCAGAGGCACAATACTTAGAGACACAAAACGACATTCTAGGAAAAAAGGAAAACTAAATTTCTTTATATCAACTCTCAAATGTAAGAATAATCACATATAGGAAATACTTCTATCATGTATATATCAATTAAATATTTATCAGTAATTATAACTTGAATTTACGAGGCTTCTGTTAGAAATTTGGCCTTGGATACACCTTGAATTTAATCAGTATGTTCTTGTTAGCCTTTAATTCAAACTAGTAACACAATATTACTATTACTTGAATAATTTTATCTTTTTAGATACATATTTTATGTTTTAAAGGCTTAGTATATTTTTAATATGAAGCAATACAGATTTTTTGAATCATAAAATCATAAAATTAAAATGTATTTTTGGGGACGCCTGTGTGGCTCAGTTGTTAGGCATCTGCCTTCGGCTCAGGGCGTGGTCCTGGCGTTCTGGGATTGAGCCCCACATCCGGCTCCTCTCATAGGAGCCTGCTTCTTCCTCTCCCAGTCCCCCTGCTTGTGTTCCCTCTCTCGCTGGCTGTCTCTCTTTCTGTCAAATAAATAAATAAAACCTTAGGAAAAAAAAATAAAATGTATTTTTGACTTTAATTAACACATATTATGCTTTTTTTTTAAGTTGTGCACTTTCCCCCAATTATTAGTAAACTTAAAATATGTTCTTGTATTTTGTGTTTTATAAATTATATCATTAATGTTTTTACTCTATCATTTGTTTTTAGTGTTTTTCTTCTATATTTCTTTGCGTGTTTTTTAAAATAAAAGAGATACTAACCTTAAACTTTTGCTATATTACCTGCACATTTTTTAAGTCTCTTCTTTCCCTTTTGACTTCAACTGAATATTTTCTCTCATAGTAGAGATTTTTAAAATTTTTATTTGGTTAAATCACCCTCCTCCTTTGCCCCACCACTTCAGCAACCCCCCACCCCAATATTATAGGTTTAGATCTCTATCCTTAGAAGCCGTATGATACTCAATTCTGTTTTGTTTAATTTATACATTTTTTTCATTTAAAAAAAATGCAACCATTTCTTCTTGAGTCTTATTAAAGGACAAATAAAAGGAAATGTTGGGTAGTATTGGTGATTAGGGAGGTATATCACCAACAGACACGATAGACAAATTCAAAAGAATTCTTTTTTTTTTTTTAAAGATTTTATTTATTTATTTGACAGAGAGAGACAGCCAGCGAGAGAGGGAACACAAGCAGGGGGAGTGGGAGAGGAAGAAGCAGGCTCCCAGCAGAGAAGCCTGATGTGGGGCTCGATCCCATAACGCCAGGATCACGCCCTGAGCCGAAGGCAGACCCTTAACGACTGTGCCACCCAGGTGCCACAATTCAAAAGAATTCTTAGATGGCCCTGTTAAAAGAGGAATAGGGCATTCAGACAGCTTTTTATGAATGTAGACTATTTCAGTCATTCAAAGGCCTATTTTCCTGGCCTATTCATTTACCAGCTGTTGTACCATATGGGAACTTGCTGCTAACTTACTGTCCTTTGCTGTTCCTCTTTCTCTTCTGTCGGATGTCACTTTGATTATGACTTTAGTTTAACTTATGCATTAATTTATTATGCAGTTACAGTCTCAGGGTACAGTAGATATTTTTAAGTCAGCTGTTCTATCCTCCACATTTTCATAAGCAGTATTAAGGTTAAATTTTAATAATGTTTTACTTAATCTAACATATTTAAAATATTATTGAAACATATAACCAATATAAAAATATCGATATATTTTATATATTTTTTTCATACCAAGTCTTCAAAATCTTTTGTGTATTTTATACTTGTAGCATATCTGAATTTGAACTAGCTGCATTTCAAATGCCTATTCAGTAGTCACATGTAGGTAGTAGCTACCATTTTTGACAGCCCATTTCTAGAGGGATAGTATGAGGGGAATAAGGAAAAGGTACTATGTTTGAAGTCAAGGAGTGGGCAACAGGGGTTTCATGCAGCTGGGTCCAGCTACCTGAAATGGGGTTGATCTCAAATGATGTTCAGGGTTAGGCACCCTCCCACACTACACGATGCCTTGGGGGCTTAAAGAAAGGATGAATGGTCAAGACCCAGGCCAAAGGGCTGTCAGGGAAACAGCTATCTTTAGGGATTTTTTTAGTTAGTATTTATGCTTTTTTCTTATTTCATCATTAGTAAATCCCTCTACCCTCAGATTTCTATTCATCTACTTCTTAACTCATTGTTTGTATACAGTTTAGACTTGCTGCTAAACATACATGGCTGTTGTGCCCCACTGGCATAAATGAAGCATTGCCTTTACTATAGAATTACAACCTGTGATAGAATCTGGCACTTATTCTGTATTTGAATTCCTTCTCTGACATCCTGACAAGTGTTTAACAGTGTTCTTTTAAGTTGGCCAGAGTTGGTCATAGGTCTTTTTGTTGTAAAAAAATGTGAAATAAAAAGATACCTAAAATATTTGTTAAACATGTTACAAATTTGTTTGAAGGGAAAAAGGAAATGTAACATAATCTGACTAAGGAAATTAATTCAGTCAATAATTTCTGTGCACATATGATATTCTACACTCCATAGATCACTCTTTTTCAAACTATGGGTCTCAAGTGATTATGGGTCAAGAAATCAGTTAGATTGGGTTGTGACTAGCATTTAAAAAAATAATAGAAAATAATGTATCATAGCTAGTAAAGGTAATGATATTTTTAGTTTTGTTTTACTTTTATGTGCATATTTTGGATACTTCAGTAGAATTTGTTTGTTGTGTTTTACTGTGAGCCATTATAAAATAAAGCTTAAAAGCCATTGACATAGGTGAAGAGACATACTTCTCATTCTCAAAGAATTTGTAATCTGATGGTGAAACAGACAATTAAGATCGAAAATCCACCAAGTAAATTTTGAACTAATAGCAAATTTTAATCAATAGAAAAAAATCAAAAGCCATCCTTTCTTACTCATGATTATGTAGCTATGAGAATTAAGATAATTTTATTAATAATGTTTAACATTGATGGTGGTGGAATAGCTTACTAGGTATTAAAATGAAAATGGTTCTTCTAATTATATTTCAATCATTAGCTATGATAAATATCTACTGAACAGTGTAATCAAATGGTCTTTAAAAAATTTTTATTAACAGGCTGAAAATGAACTAAGTCTGGCAAGAAAAATGTTACAGTGGAAACCATGGGAGCCTTTAGTGGAAGAGCCTCCTGCCAACCAGTGGAAATGGCCAATATAATCATTATTAAATGACTAGTGTATTGATGGGAAATGGATGTAATTAAATGTTCTGTTATATTAAAAATGTTTCTATATTATTGACATCTTATAATTAAGAAAATTAATACAGAACATATTTAGGACACTTCTTAAAATTGATGACTATGGTTATAGGGACTTGTGAATCCTTTTTTGCTATGTAAAGCATTCATTTAAATTATCTCAAAGATTTTTTTGTTGTTTTGTTTTTTGTTTTTTTTACAGAGAGCTTGTGGAAAGATTTGAAAGATAATTGGAAAAATTTCTGTAGATTTTCAATGCAGAAGCCATAACCAAAATGTGAAGTATTTATAGTGATATCTTCAACAAATCATTTAATGATTTTTATCCTGAAAAAACAAAAACAGGAAAGGTACCTAATTATTATTACTGATTAGACAAATTTATAGATCACTAAAGTTAAGTAGTAAGATTAAAAGCCATCAAATTATAGTTGTACAGTTAAGGAAATTGATTTGGTATTTGAAAGAAAAATTTCTTTCTTGAAAGAAAAAAAATTTTTTTTTTTTTAAGATTTTATTTATTTGACAGAGATAGAGACAGCCAGCGAGAGAAGGAACACAAGCAGGGGGAGTGGGAGAGGAAGAAGCAGGCTCATAGCGGAGGAGCCTGATGTGGGGCTCGATCCCATAACGCCGGGATCACGCCCTGAGCCGAAGGCAGACGCTTAGCTGCTGTGCCACCCAGGCGCCCCGAAAGAAAAAAATTTCTTATAGTGATATTTGGAAAAACTTTTCCGTTTGTCTTATTTAAAGAAGTTAGCTTTCTGTTCTTTAGCTTTTAGTTTTCTTGATCAACCAAAGCACATCAGGATAGAGATAGAATATATGTAAAAGGAGAGACATCAAGAGTTCCTAAAGTTTATCTGACTGACCTACAGATAGGCTTATATTTAGAACATCTTAGTCGTACATAGGTTGTAACTTCAAAGTGGAATCACTAGGTAAGTTTTCACTAAGTTTGAGTGCAGTTGAGTATCAAACCCAAGATAAATGCTAATTCAAGGAAAGAAACATTTGGCATAAATTACTTTTCAGGTGTCCTCACTCTTTCACCCTAGACCCTATCTTTTCTTAATACTTAAGTTTGGTATTTTTTATCTTTAAAGATAGTACTTGTGTGTGTGTGTGTGTACACGTGTTTTTGTGTCTTTTGGTATCCCTGTGGCAAAGCAGAATCATTCAGAATTTTCAGAATGAGAAAATTGTATTTTTTTCTGATACATTTCTCCCCTTACAGAGCTGTAATTTGAATGGTAAATAAATATTGAATGAAGTGGATTGAGTTACTTTTCAGCAGTCAGAATGCAAGAGAAGGCTTCTGTGGGGGAAGTGGGAAAATCTTTAGAGGGAGTCGGAAGTCCAGGGGTCTCATCCCATGGTTCAAGTGCCATCAAGAACTCAAGTGGAGGCAAGGTGTCAGCCTCTCAGATTGACCTATTTCCTTCTTTGTAAAAAAAGTAGAACTTACAATTTATAACCTCCTTTTCAGTTCTAAATATTTGCTTTAAATATATATATAAAATCTTTAAAATATGTATATATGTTTATAGATATAAAAAAAATACATGATCCTAAGGCATATTTGAATAGATAAGTTCAAGCAAATTTCCTAACCATTTTTTTCAGGTCCTTTGAGCACATGAAAACAGAAAGATGGCTTGATGTGTCTATCAGAGTTTTTAGCTTCACCTCCTCCGATTCTTAGGTGTCATATATTTCACCAACAGGGCTCCTGTAACTTAATAAAAAGGGGACCATATTGATCTTTGCATTAGAAATGCTAGTGGTAGAATAGTAATAGTATAGTAATAATATAATAATAATAGCTAATATTTATTAATGTTTGCCTGATACTATTCTAACTGCTTGACTAATTTCACTCTTAAATCTGTACTACAACTCTTAAAAGTGTGATCATGCAAATGATCTCCATTTCTCCAGATAAGGAAACCGGAATTCAGTGTGAGTAGTGCTCTCCTGCAGTTGTAGACCTCTGTAGGCAACATGGGCACCTTGGAAAAACAGGCAAAGAGGTGGTGTAATAATAACCAAGGTTGCATAGCTAGTAAGATGTGGAGCTAAATTTTCGACCTGGACAGTCTTGCTCCAGAACTCATGTTCCTAACCATTATATTATTTTTTATGAATACTCTTGGGTTGCTGTCACTCCTGCCTGTACCATATGGACTGTACCAAAAGAACCTATTTCCTGCTTTCTTGATTTGTTTTGTCAAAATGACTGTAAAGAACAAATAGGAACAGAGGTGGTAAACTGGATTTCATTTTGTGTAAAAATCTTCATATGGATTATAGGTAGATAATGTAAATGGGGTGGGTATTTAAAAGGCATTGCTGTGTATTTAAAAGGCATCCATGTTTTTACATTTATTAACTGCCATTCCAACTGCCCATACAACCTTACACTTGATGGTTTTTACTCCTTCAAATGTTTTCTGGTTGCTTCCTATAACTTCCAGATTAGGCTTTCCTAATCACTTTACAAATGATTCTTCCATTTAAAGATCTTCAGTGTTGCTGAGTGGCTTCTAGACTAATTTGAGTAATTTTCACAATGGCCCATTTCAATTCCTCCTAGGCTTCTCATGTTTCATTCAGATTAATCATACACCAGACACTTCAAAAGAGAAAGAAGCTAATCAGTTTGAGCTTTGCAAACAAGAAGATGGCAGCAACGTTGATGCTCCCTTTCTTCTATCTGTGAACTGAGTGCAGAATGTTCAAATTTATCCCATTCTTTCCTTTGGGATGGAAATGATGTGTATCTAGGTTGATCATATAATTTTTAATTCAACCTGTATTGATTTTGAGAGAAAAAGGAAGTATTAATTTCATAAGGATAACAGCTATAAACTATGACTGTCATGGGCAAACAGGGTATGTGGCACCCACTGGAGTAAGGCTCAGCGTTGAGGGCTGCCATTGTTTCTACACCAGAAGTTAGAGAAGGTAGAAGGGATATGATGTCGGCAGTGGCAGCCATTGGGAGCCACCAAGCCTCGGGTTTCATAGTGTCCCTTCATTCTCCATTACTCTACTCTCTGCCCCTCCTTCCCTCCCCTCCCCCAGATTCCCCTCAGAATTGGGGGATGGAAGAAAAGGAACTTATCTTTGTTGTTTCCTTTTCTAATCTTAAAGTGCAGTTAGAGTAGTGAAGCTAATTGAGCTTTTTCCTGCTATTGTTATAATGCAGATTATTTATTCTTAAAGATTTTATTTATTTATTTACTTGACAGATCACAAGTAGCAGAGGGAGAGGCAGAGGGAGAAACAGGCTCGCCATTGAGCGGAGAGGTCTATGCGGGGCTCCATCCCAGGACCCAGGGATCGTGACTGGAGCCAAAGGCAGATGCCCAACGGACTGAGCCACCCAGGTGCCCCTGCAAAGCAGATTTATTTTTAAGCACAACAATGAGAATTAGGATACTAGATAAAAGTGAGAGCAGTCTTTCATAGCTGACTGGGACCTACTACAATGGGGAGGCTTGCTGTGTTGCCTTCAAAAGTTAAGTCTTCACCTGATGCTTTAGCAGGCTTTTCAAACAGATTCCCTTTGGGCCACTTGTTACAATTCCTTCTGACTGCCAAGATGGTATTCCAGATAGTCTGTGTTCTGCTCATCCAGGAACTCTCCCAGGAAGTCTAAGAGATCAGTTTCATTGTTCTCAGGAGCCAAAATCTTCAGGTCTTGCAGGACCTTGCTTCACATGTGCTCAACTACAGAGCAGACTTTAGAGTTCGTATGCCACTTCTCTGTTATCTACATCAGGCCTCAATCACTGGAAGACAGATTCTACACCCTCATGTTTTCTGTCAAAGGGAGGAAATCAGTGTTCTAAGAAAACTCCCATATCTTGGCTAATACCAGCTTTTTCTTTTTCCTCCCAGGCTCCATGGTTACATAAACAAATAGAAGTTAAACCAATGCAAGTGTGTAGGATAAAGTAGCAAATCGAGGAACATACTATGAATATTTTCCATCTGAGGGTAGAATTTCCTTTAAAACTCAGTACTTAATGGGATTGCAGCCTATGCTACAGTAATAGTAATACTAAGGTTTTGAGGAAAAAAGTAAATGACAAGATAGAAGTTTGGCTAACGGGGATGAAGAGGTTTATTTTTAATAGAATTCATAAGAAATCAAAATGGGAATGTGATTTGAATTATTGATGGGGACTGGAGAAATTTATTTAAAAGTATTTAGAGGGAAAAAGCCAAAACTCTAGTTAGTGAAGGAAAGTAGTGAGAAAAATAGTGAATTAGAATAGGCTACCCCTAAATCCTAATGTCTTAACACAACAGAAGTTTGTTTCTTATTCATAGTACATGTCTAATGAGGGTTGACAGTTCTCAAAAGAGACACATATGGGATCTGGGCTGAGGATGATTCCATTTCAACACATGCTTCCAGAACCATAGGGCAGGGGAAAGGGAACAATACCAATCACACAGAGAAACAAGAAAATAAAAATATTTTTGAATATGCTATAAAACTCATAAATTTAGCTTGCCATTCATTGCTAATAATGAGTTTTCAAAGTGATTTTTAAATTAGTAGCTAATTTTTTGTAGTGCGCGTAAATGGAATTTATGGTGGGTTAGCTTCTTTCTGTATGTGACTAAATGAAAAGCATTGCAGAGGTTCTTTTTTGGGATTTCTCATAATTTTCTAATATTATGTGGTTTTTTTTCAGGTGAACAATTTAGGCATTTCTAAAGGTAAACATTACTGTTTTATGACAGAGTATTTCATGTTACTCTCTTTTTCTATAACTGGGTAAAACCCAACTTTTTTGATAACTCATTTGGAAGCAAAATCTGACCTGAATTGACATAAAGCTTTTTGTGGTCTTTATTTCACTTTAATATGAATATGAATATATTTTTGCCACAGAATTCTTAATGTATTTGATTCTGGACAACTTCCCCAGACCTACTCACAATGTTACAGAATACACAGTATATGCCCATATTACCTTTCAAAAATCTGAAAAATCTAAATTAATTCAAACATATCTAAGGTTTCAGAAAAGGACTATGGATCTGTATTTATATAGTCTTTTAACAAGCTCATAGAGGTATGATCCAAATTTAATCCAAAAGCATAATTTTCAGGTTTTCTAAACTTCTCTAATATTTTCTCTAATTCATTTATATCAAAATACATTTTAACTTGGAGTAACATTGGGAAATATTTTGAGATGCTTGATTTCATAAAGCCACTAGGTGGCAACTTTGTAGAAATAAAAGCACATTAAAAGAAATATTTATTGTATAAATACTGAGATTAAATAAAGGTAGATGTTTCATGAGAAAGATAAGTCATTTTGGGCAATAAATCATGGGAAAATGCATGAGTTTATTGTGAAAAGTAAAATATAAAATGAAATTTAAAAATTATGTTTCTACTTTCAGAATTGAGAGTCTTTTTCCTATTGGTTATTTTCAGTTTGCATTCACATTTATTTTGTATAACCAAACAATTATATATTTGTGGTATATATATGTGTGTGCGTTTATATATATGTGTGTGTGATTTTGATATGTCGTAACCATTTCCACCTGCAGACACTATCTCAGAAGCCTACCAATTAAGTTAGGCTCATATTGTAAGACTGAGTTGTATAAGATCATCTCCACAGCCAAGTACAAATAAAATATGAACATATAGTGACTATCAAGTCACATTTCACACTGTGAAGTACTTAAAGTTCTCTACCACCAGGTTTTCTTCCCTCCATCTCCTGCCTCTGTGCTTAAACCCAGTTTTTTCATAATGTCCCTAACATTGAGGACAGCAAATGATACATCCAAAGAGGAGACCCAGAAAGGTGAATGTTTAAAAGCAATGAAATCCTCATTACTAATAAAATTTAAGATACATTATGATTTACCTGGTTTACCCATGAAGGACTAACCCTAGTAGTAACATGAATGCTTTCCCCTCTTTTCTCTGTTCTTTATGCATGGTGGATTCATAAGTGATTTAAACTCATCTGCTTTTATTTAAAACTATTATTAAAGCCTGTTATATTTGAGAATGTAATGCATATTTTATATTGTTCTGGTGAGAAATAAAATGGGATAAAGACATTGGGAAAAATGGAATTGGACATTAGGAAGTTATTGGAGAGATGAGAATGCAGTTTCAGCAGAATGCTATAAAGGAATGAAGGCACTGAACATTATGAAGGAAGAATGGACTTGTACTATAGACAACAAAAATTTTAATTTAATCACTTAGTTTTACATGCTTTCTAAATATCAAAGGGTATTAAATCCAAAAGCATAAAATTGTGGTTTAAAATCCAGGCTCTGGAATCAGGCTCTCCCACTAAACCTCTCTGAGCCTGTTTCCTCATTGGTAAAATGAGGGTAATCACAGTTCCTCAATAAAATCCGTGTCAGGATTAAATTAGAAATACATGTGAAGTGCTTAGTAACAAACAATACTTAATATTGGCTATTATTATGAAGCCACATGATAGTTATCACTACATTTGCAATAGGAACATAATTGATCTTTTCCCCCGATAACACGTGCTTCTTTAAAAACCTTAAATAATTTTGTGATAGAAAAACTCCATTATAATTCCGTGATGAACATAAGTATTGCTTCTCCTGACTTAAAAGAGGGGATAGCTCCTGTCTCCCTTGTTTCTTTGGAAGCTAAGAGCCAAGTTCTAATTTTAATAAACGTAAGTAGACACTCACTGTGTACAACTGTGTCCTGTCAAGGTCTTCACTCTCACTTTTCATTTACATTTTCGCCAAAACCATTTTTTATATCTATAAACCAAATTGCTGTCAGCGTTTGGTTCGAAGAGCTCTGCCCTTTGACAAGTGTAAGAGGGAGTTTGGAAAGTAGCGTCCCACTCTGGGATCTAGGTAACCTGAACGAAACAGCCCTCCCCGCCACCTTCCTCCCGCTCCTCGCGTTGCCTCACTGCTCCTCCCGCCTCAAGCCCCTCCTGGCCCCGCCCCTCCCCTTCCTGGCGTTTCTTCCCAGCGCGAGCACCGCCTCTTCTCGCGGGACCGGAGCCCGGCGGGAGGAGGTGGCGGCCGGGCCGTTGCTAGGTTATGGCGGGCAACAAAGCATACGGCGGGCGCGGACGCTGCTTCCTCGGAGCGCTTCCTGAGAAACCTCTGCGACCCGAGTAGCTGCGTTTCTCAGTCAGGTAGGAGGACAGGTTTGGGCTGCCCTTTCCTGGCCCCACCCTCACACCGGCTTTGAACCGGTGACTCGGCGCTGGACTCCCAGAACTTTGTGCGGGGGACTGGCCCCGCCTGGGCTCTGGAGACTGCGTGGCCGCTGGAGAATGTTCCACCCCTACTTCAAAAATCGTGCAAAGCATCCCATTTTTCTTGGTTCCTTTTCAGGCTCTGTATCTCACATTTGGGGTTCGGAAGCAGAAGCATCAAGGTGGGAGGTGTACCTCATCTCACACCCGGAGTGCTTATCACAGTGATAGTAAAACAAGACGTGTGTGTAATCCAGATCTGGCATTAGAAGACGTGCAGGCATCTAGTGACGTTTCTAGTCTCCTCCTTGGCACTCTCCTCCTCTCCTCCCATGGGCTTTGCCGTGCCTCCTAAAAAACTTAAAAATTCAACAGGTTTATTTGGTAGAAGGCAAAACTGGATCCTTGCCTTACTAGTTACACTAACATTCTAGATACATCAGTGAAATCATGCATCGTCGGTGAAAGAGGGACATTTTCGTATGCAGTCATAATAGAGACTGCTTTTTGCTTTTTGAACAATTTTTTAAGATTAAAACATTTACCGTTGAATAGGTAAACGTAAAAATGATAGAAAGTCCAAACAGTAAAAAGAATGAACAGTGAAAATCTATTTTACACCCACGTCCTCCCCTCCACCCTTTATCTTGCACAGTTATTCTATCCCCCTACAAATATGTAGTTGTGCCTGTAACATGGTAGGTACTGGCATGTCTTTTTGTTGAAGGCAGTCATGGAGGAGATGTGACTGCTGGTTGACCTGTGAACTGAACTGGGGCAATCACAGGCTCCTCCCCTGTCCATGGAATGGACTTCCCACCCAAGGTCCCCCCTCCTGGGGGCGGCTTCAAGGACCCAGTCTTTTTTTTTTTAAATTTTATTTTATTATATTATGTTAATCACCATACAGTACATCCCCAGATTCCGATGTAAAGTTTGATGCTTCATTAGTTGCGTATAACACCCAGTGCACCATGCAATACGTGCCCTCCTTACTACCCATCACCAGTCTATCCCATTCCCCCACCCCCTCCCCTCTGAAGTCTTCAGTTTGTTTCTCATAGTCCATAGTCTCTCATGTTTCATTCCCCCTTCTGATTACCCCCCTTTTCTTTATCCCTTTCTTCCCCTACCGATCCTCCTAGTTCTTATGTTCCATAGATGAGAGAAATCATATGATAATTGTCTTTCTCTGCTTGACTTATTTCACTTAGCATTATCTCCTCCAGTGCCGTCCATGTTGCAGCAAATGTTGAGAATTCGTTCTTTCTGATAGCTGAGTAATATTCCATTGTATATATGGACCACAGCTTCTTAATCCAGTCATCTGTTGAAGGGCATCTCGGCTCCTTCCATGATTTGGCTATTGTGGACAATGCAGCTATGAACATTGGGGTGCATATGGCCCTTCTCTTTACTACGTCTGTATCTTTGGGGTAAACACCCAGTAGTGCAATGGCTGGGTCATAGGGTAGTTCAATTTTTAACTTTTTAAGGGACCTCCACACTGTTTTCCAGAGTGGCTGTACCAACTTGCATTCCCACCAACAATGTAGGAGGGATCCCCTTTCTCCACATCCTCTCCAACAATTGTTGTTTCTTGCCTTGTCTATCTTTGCCATTCTAACTGGCGTAAGGTGGTATCTCAGTGTGGTTTTGATTTGAATTTCCCTGATGGCTAATGATTTTGAACATTTTTTCATGTGTCTGTTAGCCATTTGTATGTCTTCATTGGAAAAGTGTCTGTTCATATCTTCTGCCCATTTTATGATTTGTTTATTTGTTTCTCGTGTATTGAGTTTGAGAAGTTCTTTGTAGATCTTGGATACCAGTCCTTTATCTGTGGTGTCCTTTGCAAATATATTCTCCCATTCCGTGGGCTGTCTCTTAGTTTTTTTGACTGTTTCCTTGGCTGTGCAGAAGCTCTTTATCCTGATAAAGTCCCATAAGTTCATTTTATCTTTTATTTCTCTTGCCTTTGGAGATGTGTCGTGAAAAAGGTTGCTCTGGCCGATGTCATAGAAGTTGTTGCCTATGTTCTCCTCTAGAATTTTGATGGATTCCTGTCTCACATTGAGGTCTTTCATCCATTTGGAGTTTATTTTTGTGTATGGTGTGAGAGAGTGGTCAAGTTTCATTCTTTTGCATGTAGCTGTCCAATTTTCCCAGCACCATTTATTGAAGAGACTGTCTTTTTTCCACCGGATGTTTTTTCCTGCTTTATCAAAGATTAGTTGCCCAAAGAGCCGAGGGTCCATTTCTGGGTTCTCTATTCTGTTCCATTGGTCGATGTGTCTGTTTTTGTGCCAGTACCATGCTGTCTTTGTGATCACAGCTTTGTAGTACAGCTCGAAATCCGGCATTGTGATGCCCCCAGCTTTGTTTTTCCTTTTCAACAGTTCCTTGGAGATTCGGGGCCTTTTCTGGTTCCATACAAATTTAAGGACTATTTGTTCCAGTTCTTTGAAAAATGTCCTCGGTATTTTGATCGGGATAGCATTGAAAGTGTAGATTGCTCTGGGTAGTATGGACATTTTAACTATGTTAATTCTTCCAATCCATGAGCATGGAATATTTTTCCATCTTTTTATGTCTTCCTCAATATCTTTCAAAAGTGATCTATAGTTTCTAGGATATAGGTCCTTTACGTCTCTGGTTAAGTTAATTCCAAGGTAACGTATGGTTTTTGGTGCTATTGTAAATGGGATGGATTCCCTAATTTCTCTTTCTTCAGTCTCGTTATTCGTGTATAGAAATGCAACTGATTTCTGGGCATTGATTTTGTATCCTGTTCAAGGACCCAGTCTTGAGAGAGTACTGTGTTATTGAGACCATCTGGACTGGATTCTTGGCTGAACCCAGTAAATGCCTCTCTATATAAACTCTTAAAGATTCTGGCTGGTGGGTGCAGAGATCTACCGTCTTGCAGCTGCCAAAGATAAGCCTTGTGTGTAAGTCCGCTTGCTTATTAAACTTGCCAACTACCAATCTGGAGTGCTGCCTCTTTCTTTGGTTTCTCCTTGTAATCTGTATTTGGGGCTCAGTATTTGATCTCCCCTCCCCTGGAACTCTAGAGGTTGTGAACCATCAGCTTTGCTTTTTCACTTAATTGAATCATAAAGTATGCAGCTTTTAGAATTGGCTTAGCATAATTCATTTGAGATTCACCCATGTTGTATCAATAGTTTATTCCTTTTTATTGTTGAGTAGTAGTCATTTTGTGAATGTCTCATACTATGTGGATCCATGAGGAACATTTATGTTGTTTCCAGTGTTCGGTGATTAAGAATAAAGGCTTTATAGGGGCGCCTGGGTGACACAGCGGTTGGGCGTCTGCCTTCGGCTCAGGGCGTGATCCCGGCGTTACGGGATCGAGCCCCACATCAGGCTCCTCTGCTATGAGCCTGCTTCTTCCTCTCCCACTCCCCCTGCTTGTGTTCCCTCTCTAGCTGGCTGTCTCTATCTCTGTCAAATAAATAAATAAAATCTTAAAAAAAAAAAAGAATAAAGGCTTTATAAACTTTTGTGCGCAAATTTGGTATGAATGTAGTTTTTCATTCTATCTGGGTAGAGAACACAGATTGCTGGGTCATATGATATGTGTGTGTTTAATTTTATAAGAAAACTGACAATTATTTCAAATGCTGTACCAATTTTCATTTCCACCATCAAGCTATGAGTTCCACTTGTTTTCATACTCACCAGCGCTTGATATTGTTGGGCTAAAAATATATATATTTGAAGTTGCATTTCTTTAATAACTAATGATACTGAACATCTTTTCATGTGCTTGTTCTCAGGGCCAGGGCTAGACTGAGGCAATCAGGCCCCAAGTTTGAGGAGGCATTTATCTTCAGGTGCACCTGCAAGTGTGGTGCAGTGCAGGTGCAGCATCACACTTGTGTCACTCTAGTCCTGGCCCCACTTCTTTGCCTTCTATATATACTCCTTGTTGCCTTACCTGTTTAACTATTTTACTCATTTTTAGACTGTTACTCTTTTCTTACTGAGTTTTGAGAGTTCTCTGTATATTCTGGTTACAAGTCCTTGATGAGATATAAGCTTTGCAAAAAAGTGTCTCCCAGGGTATGGTTTGTCTTTTTATTCTTCTAGTTGTTTTCTGAAGAGCAGACATTCTTGGTTTTGTTGCTGTTTTAGATGATATCTTGCCCATTTTGCAGGGAGGATAACCCCCCAGATAGAAACAAAAGCATCACCTCAGCCTCTCCAAAGGGATGGAATGAGTATGTTGCTAGGAGTCAGGGCTTCTTTATGATACTCTCTCTAATCAGGCCATTAAGCCCTGTTACAGGAGAAAATAACCTAAATGAAAATTATTTATGGGTGAGAGCCTAAGGAGGTTTCTTGAACTTTTTAAAAATTGAGTTTTTATTCAGTTTTTTTTCTCATTTCACTTTTTTCTTTATTATTTTGGAAGTGTAAAACTTTATTTCAGTTTTTTTTATTGGTTGTACTTGAAATTCGGCTATACCTATTTAATTTAACAAAGTCTAGGTTTAAGAATATCATATCCCTCAATTTTGTAAACAGTGTAAGAATTTGAGAACAGTTCCCTTTCATCTTTTCCTTCCCAATTACGTATTCTTATTGTCTATTATTTCAATTTTCTACTATTATTTTGTGTTGACAGTATTTGTGTTTATCCATATGTTTATAATTTATATATTCACCTTTCCTTTTGCACTTCGGACTTCTGTTGAGCCCATTTTCCTCTTCCTTCAAGTGTATCCTCTAGAACTTTCTTTAGAACATGTTACTTGGTGATAACTTATTTGTAAATATTTCTATTTTCTTTCTTGAAAGAATTTTGCTAGGTGCACAATTCTAGGTTGATAGGTATCTTCTTTTAATTAGTCCATTGTTACCTTGGCTTCTGTATTCCTGGTAAGAAATCTGCTGTGATTTTACTTTTCTTTCCTTTGTATTAATGTTAGCAAATTAATGTCATTCAAAGCGGATGATATGTCCTCTATCACTATATGCTTTCCAGACCTTCTCTTTGTTATTCTGTAATGTAATTACAGTGTATATGGCTTTGAATTATTTTTACTTATCCCATTGGGTGTATATTTATGTTATGCCTCTTGGATCTTTGGATCCATATTTTTCATCAGTTTTGTAAAATTCTCAGCCATCACCTTTAAAAATATTTTCTCTCTTCTATCTTTTTGTTTTCTCTGGGATTTCAGTTTGGCATATATTAGATCAGGGGCTGACAGACTTTTTCTGGAAAGAGCTTCTCAGGCCACATATAGTCTCTGTTGCATATTCTTTGTTATTTTTTATTTTAAAGGTACAAAACCATTCTCATCTCACAGTGAGATATACTTAGCAGTAAAATATGCTAGACTTTTTCTCTTCTGCATGGCCCTTAGTCTGTCATACTTTTCATATCCTTATCTCTCTGTAACATTCTATATAATTTTATTTATCTTCTAGTTTACTAACCAACTCTAATGCTATATTCATTGAATTCAACAAATATATATTTTTATTCCAGATATTCCATATTTTTGGAAATTTGTCATCTAGTAGCTAGAGAACTTCACTAAGGTTATTTTTTTTTCCTCTATAAGGATTTGTGCTTAATTCATTAGCCCCAAATACAGCTTTCCCACCTCACTACTGTTCTAAATTTTAATCTGCCCCTGCTATTGCCACAGAAATATGCCTCAAGCCCACTTCTATCCTCCCATCCTGGCTGCCAGCTTCTATAGGTAGACTCCCTGCTATACCAGCTCCTGAGTGCTCTGATCCAGCTCCTGCCCTGGAAGCCTTGCTGTCGGCTGCCCTAGCCCACTCTGGCCCGAGGTTCTAGATGCTGTCATACTGTCTCCCAAGCCAAAGCTCTTGGTTGCTGTACCTCAGGCCCTAGTCAGCTCCAACATCAACCCACATATGTTTGCTGATGTGTTTATTTTGGGGAACAAAGGTCATTGGAGACTTGCTACAGTTTGTGAGAACAAAACTACTATAGGGAGTGATACTATCCAGGGTATGGTTGCTGTGGCACTGGCAGATTCCTTGGAGCTTCTAGTCAGTTGTACTCTCAGAAGCATAAATCCTGTATTAGTTTGTATTCAGAAAAAAAAGCTATTCAAATAAGCCCTTTCACAAGGCATTGTTGATTGAGTAAGGAAGAGGTGACGATATATTTTAAAATATTTTTCAGTATATTCTTGACAGTATATTTTTCTCAAGTTGATTGTGTTTGGAGGTTCTCTTTTGTATGATTTTTACTTGCTGTGGTGTTTTTAATTAAAAATTCACCAATGCTTTTACCTGATGCCATTACTAAAATAATCAGTATTTTAAAAAAATGAGCAACATTGCAGTATGTTATGAACATTGCTGTATACCACCAATGAATTTGATATTTGATGTAGAAATTTTTATGTGTGTAAATGTAGTTATTTTTCTTGGTTCAGGAAAATGTCTGATCAGGAAGAAGAATTTGATGCTCAGAATGTTGTTAAAGCATCAGAAGAAAATGAAGATGCTTTTGAGATTATCAGTATTCCAGTTCCCTCAGAAGAGTTTTCAGAGTCAGATCAAACAGAAGATAATGAATCTAAAGTTGAACCATCCAGTGAGGACTATACCACACATGTTAAGGAGGAAAGTTACCAGAGCTTGTCAAACGTGGAACCGGAAGATGAAGAACATCTCATGGAAGAAGCTTTGTTGCCCAAACAAGCTTCATATTCTCCAAGAAATTCTACAGAGCATGATCTAACTAAATATGAGAATGCAGTGCAGCCTGCCAAACGGTATTCCAATGCTGGATCACTGGCATTTCTGGATAAGATAAAGGCTATAAAGGAATCTCTGAAAGCATCAGTGAAAGATCCTTTAGCAACAGGTATTACCTAAGGAAGATAGGGATTTCCTTTTCTCATTTTGAAGAATGGTTGCTTTTTCAAATTTGTTTTGCTTGAAGTTCAAATTTGTTTTGCTTGAAGTTCAGTTAGCCAACATATAGTACATTATTAGTTTTTGATGTAGTGTTCAACAATTCATTAGTTGCGTATAACACCCAGTACTCATCATGTCACATGCCCTTCTTAATACCCATCACGCCATTACCCAATCCCTCCACCCCTTTCCCTTCTGCAACCCTTAGTTTGTTTCCTAGAGTCCAGAGTCTCTCATGGTTTGTCTCCCTCTCTGATTTCTTCCTATTTGATTTTCCCTCCCTTCCCCTGTGGTCCTCTGCATTCCTTATATACCACATATGAGTGAAACCATATGATAATTTTCTCTGCTTGACTTATTTCACTTAGCATAATATCCTCCAGTTCCATCCATGTTGATGCAAATGGTAGGTATTCATCCTTTCTGATGGCCAAGTAATATTCCATCGTATATATGAACCACATCTTCTTTATCCGTTCATCTGTTGAAGGATATCTTGGCTTCTTCCACAGTTTGGCTATTGTGGACATTGCTGCTATGAACATTGGGATGCAGGTGCCCCTTCTTTTCACTACATCCATATCTTTGGGGTAAATATCCAGTAGTGCAATTGCTGGGTCATAGGATGGCTCTATTTTTAACATCTTGAGGAACCTCCATACTGTTTTCCAGAGTGGCTGTACCAGCTTGCATTCCCACCAACAGTGTAAGAGGGTTCCCCTTGGTATCCAAGATCTATAAAGAACTTATCAAACTCAAAACCCAAAAAACAAATAATCCAGTCAAGAAGACATGTTGTTTGTTTGTTTTTTAAAGTAATCTCTGGGGCGCCTGGGTGGCACAGCGGTTAAGCGTCTGCCTTCAGCTCAGGGCGTGATCCCGGTGCTCTGGGATCGAGCCCCACATCAGGCTCTTCCGCTATGAGCCTGCTTCTTCCTCTCCCACTCCCCCTGCTTGTGTTCCCTCTCTCGCTGACTGTCTCTATCTCTATCAAATAAATAAATAAAAATAAATAAATAAATAAAGTAATCTTTACACCCAATTTGGGGCCCGAACTTGCAACCCTGAGAGCAAGAGTCACATGTTCTACTGACTGAGCCAGCCAGGTACCCCCTGGGCTCCATTTTTTTATATTTCTGTGATTGTCTGATATTGTAGTTTATAACAAGCACATGATGATTAGAATAAAGTTGTCTTGGTCCTGTACTTTCTGGAGCCCACAGATTCCTTCGCACACCTCTCCTTCCCAAAGCCTAGGAAGTCACTGCTATGAAAATGTTAAAATATATTAACCATGGAATTTTGAATCTATAATGCAACTAAAATAGCTTTCTGATAATTTAACATCTATGAGAGTGTTTGTTGACAGCTGTGAAAATAAGTTTCAAAGAATCTCAGCATTAATAATGCCCAGTTAAATTTTATTCTGGGATTATTGGTAAATGTCTCATTTAGCATTATGAAAATTGTCATGTGTCAGGAATCTAGAAATACACAAAACTTTTTTGGCCTATGATGTACACTCTGCCCTCCATCTTTCTTTTTACTCACTTCGTACATCTTCTCCATTAAAATTTAAAATCTGTAGATGTAAAAGAAGAAAGTTTATCCCACTATAATGAGCTTTTAAAAAGTTTTTCTTTATTATCAGTATGTAAGTATCTTGATTTCCTATTTTATAGAATGGGTAGTGAGCCACATAATGTCTATTTTTGTGAAAAGTAGATTTATATATAGTTATTCTAGGTATTTGTAATGAACAGTGATTTTATGTTTTACATTTTGACAACTATAAACATAAATCAATTATGGGAAGAAGAATGGATTTAGATATATTTTTCTTTGAAAATTTCTCTATTGGATTTTCTTAACTTCATGACTATGCGCTGATTTACTGATGCATGCTATCAGTATGGAATCAAAGCATGCACATACACATCATAGCTTGAGGGACACCTCCAGGTCTCAGGGTCTCCCGTTCCAATACTCAGTACACAAAAATGCTTGATTTTCTGAAATGTTTCTGTATTTATATCTGAGTAATATAATACCAGATACCAATACCAGATTAGTACCAATTAATACCAATGTAATACCAAATATTGGGACTCTTTGAAAGCAGTTTTGCTTTATTTCCTATTTCTTGTGGTATTCTGAGCAAAGACGTAATCCTGAAGGTGCACTGATCCTCATAGCAGAGAATGGAAGAAAGATCAGAACTTGAAGCTGGGATTGGGGGAACAGGTACTCACCACTGATGCTAATTCTTGAGATTCTGGATAATCTACAAAACAAAATCTGAGTGTCACTTCTCATAGAAATTAAAAAGTAACTCTTACCATGGAAGTGCAGTGGGGGAACATGGCAGAGGCAGTCTGCATTCTATGTGACTAAAAATTGCTCCATCATTCTCTATCTGCTTATGAACTGTAGGCTGCTGACCCTTGCTTTTGACTATGATTCTTTCTTTTCTCTTTTTATCTACAGTGAAAGTTGTACTTTTTCCTGTGGGCCAGGAAATTATAATGCCTTTTAAAATAGACACCATTGTAAAATACCTCAAGGACCATTTTTCATACCTACTAAAGATCCCATCTAATATATTGCAGATAAGATATTCAGGTAAGCTTGGAAGCTAGTAAAACTTACCAAGATTCTTTAGTTTTATCATGTAAATAATCAAGATCTTTGATTTATTGGGCAAAATATATTGATATCTATTGTTTGCACATTATATTGTGATTATGCATTCATTCAACACATTTTTATTGAGGACATATTTTTTCTAAATACTTATCTAAGAACTGAAGATGTAAAGAAACATGAAACAAAGTCTTTATTCTCAAATTGTTTACAGACTAGTCAGAAAGACAATGTATGCAATAGTTACCACATAATGTGTAAATGTTTTAATGGAGATATGCACAAAAAGCTGTGAGAACAGAGAGGAAGGAAACTGGGAGAGTCTAGAAAGCTTCATTTAATGAAAGTGATAATATTTGTGCTAAGTCCCAAATCTGGGACTGGGGGAAGTTGTAGGCTAGAAGTAGATTCTGTGTGGGGCTAGAAGTAGATTCTGTGTGGGGAGTGGGAGATAATGAGGTTGAGAGAAGTTGATGAGGAGTGAGTGTGTATAGAATAAGAAGAGGACTAAACATGGTTTATCTGTCAGTCTGTAGACCCTAAGGTCAATTCACATTCCCGTGGTGTTCAAGTTTATTTATATCAAGTGGACAGTATTGAACAGCCCACTTTATAGAAGCCTCGAGTCATGAGAGGACATGGTCTTTGTAATTGTAATAGAGTGAGTGAGAGCAGCATAGCTAAATAAATGTTTTGTGGAATATGTCTGCACAGATGCTAATATTTTAGTTTTGAAGTTTTGGTATTATAAAGATGCCACAGAAAAAAAGTTTCCAGGGAAATAAAAAACATTTTTTTGTGGGAAAATCCTAACACTAAAAAGGAGTAAGCCATACCTATTAAATGCCTCCTCGTCAAATCAGAGAGAACAAACAGTTCAATTTCAAAATTATTTATAGAAAACTATTATAATGAATGTGCTGTAATACAAAGATGCTTATGTATTCAAACAACTGATTATTAAAGCTTGGGTAGGGAAAGTGCTAAAATTTAAATAGTTATTAGTAATAACAATCATGACAATTAATTCATTGAGACGTACTGTGTGCTAGTCCATCTACAAAATGTTTTGCCTACATTATTATCATTCAGTCCACACAACAACCCTTTGAGGTAGTATTATTATTAACTTTTTTTGAAGGAAGGAAACTAAAGCTTGGGAAACTTGTACAAATTCATACAGCTAATGAGTGGTAGAATCTGAACTTAAAATATAGGTATGTCTCCGAAAAGGGAATTTGAAACTGCTTGCTTGGCATTAACTATAAGATGAAGTTCAAAATTGGAGAAGAGAGCACTTTGAGACTGGAGTAGCTAGCCAGTGGTACCTGAGACTCTGTACTTCATGACCTTTCTTTATGTGTAGGTACCAGTTATCACCACTTGGTAACAGGCTTATGTTAGCCATGATAATAAAAGAGCTTGATTCTATGTGAACTGCTCTCTAACATAGGTGTTTTTTTCTAGTACTAGAATTGGAGCTCAAATTTGGTGGGACTAAGCCTCCTATACAAACTAGAGGAATGAAGAGAGCTCTGGGAATCTATTTTAGTTTCCTATGGCTGTTGTAACAATTAACCATAAGCTTAGTAACTTAACACAATTTCTCTTATAGTCCTGGATGCCAGAAATTGTAGATCAGTTTCACGCAGATGAAACCAACATGTGGACAGGGCTGTTCTCCCTCTGGAGGTTCTGGAGAGAATCTGCTCTCTTTTCTAGCTTCTGGAGTTGTACACCGTGCGTTCATTGGCTCATGGCCCCTTCCTCCATCTTTAAAGCAAGCAGTAGAGCATCTTCAAATCTCTCTCTGCTTCTGTTTTATCATCTCTGTAGTCAAATCTCTCTTCATTCCTCTCAAGGGCATTGTGATTGCATTTAGGACCCACCTAGGTAATCCAGGATAATCTTTCCATCTTAAAATTTTTAACTTAATAAAATTTTCAGTCCTCTTGGCTGTATAAGTTAACATTCATAGGTTCTGGGGATTAGGACATGGATATATTCTGGGGCCATTATTCAACCTATCACATGGTCCATATGGTATTCATGTTAATTTTTTAAGTTGGGTGTGCAATTGAAACTCATGGATCTTGTGCTTTCTTAAACATAGCTGAAATAGACTGGTGGTATCTGATATATTTCTAAGAACGAGTGTAACAAAATCTTTGCTATGTTCAAATTCGTAATTGTAATTTAGGAAGATCATGCATTGGAAGAGTGATATAGATTCTATCAAAACAACAGCCAATATCATTATACATAGTTTTGTATTTCTTAAAATAGAGAAGCAAAATTTGAGTCAATTTATAGAATAAACCAATGAAAGGAGATAGAAACTAAAAAAAGATAAAAAAATAACATAAAAATCAAGTGATGTACACTTTCCAGCACAATCTGGAGGCTTAACTCCACTTTTTCATGAATTTATTTACATGAGTTTCTGATTATAGAAACAGAAAGGGAAGGTTGGAACTCTGAGTATATACTTTTTTGCACTGGAGGGAGGAATGGGTTTGAAAATAATCAAATTTTCCCTGATATAAATATGTCCTGTGTTTACACAAAATATGATTTTGCTCATAAAATATGGTTTTTATTTTTAAATAGTTATAGAGTTGCATGTGTATGTATTTGTATTTCTGATGAGAAATCCTGTGAAAGTTGTAGCTTTACTTATAATGCTGAATTCTTACATCTTAACTTTTCCTGTTGTGGAGTTTTCTGTACTAACATTACAGCAAGGGGTGGACATCATCGATATTCTATACAGTAATTGAACTGTATGTGTTCATATAATCATCTTTGACATTTTCCATCCCCTTAAAATGAATATGTATAATTATTTCTTTGTCCTAACACTTCTTCTACTTTCATGTCATTTTTAGGAATGATTCTTAAAAATAATGATACTCTACTGCAACATGGAGTTAAGCCACAGGATATTATACAAGTGGAAATCTTTTCTACAGATCCAGATCTATTTCCAATCAAAAGAATACATGGATTAAATGATGCCTCTCAAATTATAACTGTCAGAGTACAAACTGGTTAGTTATTTGATATCTTTTAGATAAAGTATTTTAGAGTCCCTTTGTAGGTGAACTTTCATTCAATCTTGGGTTTACCTCCTTAGGCATTACTGAGTACCAGGAGGTAGCTGTTGAGATTATAAAATCTGACTTTCACAAACCATTTCTTGGTGGATTCAGACATAAAATAACAGGAATAGAATATCACAATGCTGGAACACAAACTGTGCCTAAGAAGATTCCCGAAAAAGACAATGTATTTTGTAGGGATACCCAGGTAATATTTTTATTTTTCTCTGTAGGTTTTTGAAACTGCGGAATCGACAGATGTTCTGGGTCCCTCTTTAAAATTAAAAATTTCCCCATTTGCCATGATTTGGGTGGAGCTAGAGAATATTATGCTAAGCGAAATAAGTCAGTCAGAGAAAGACAAATACCATATGATTTCATTCATATGTGGAATTTAAGAAACAAACAAGCAAAGGGGAAGAAAGAGAGGGAGACAAACCAAAAAGTGGTCTCTTAACTATGGAGAACAAATTGATGGTTACCAGAAGGGAGGAGTTGGGGGGGATTAGTAAATAGGTGATGGGGGTTAAGGAGTGCACTTGTTGTGGTGTATGAAGTGTTCAATCACTATATTGTACATCTGAATCTAATATTACACTGTATGATAACAAACTGGAATTTAAATAAAAACTTTAAAAAATTGAGTTAAAATCTTCCAAGGAATTATGTGGTAATTCAAATAATAACAGAAAATTAACTGAACACAGAAAAATGTGCTCTTTACTCACTTATGTGTATATGGTAGATATTTAAATTTTTATGTTTTTATTTTAGACAGTTTTTGAGAGAAAAAAGCTACAACAGACTACAAATACAACATCCACACAGATGACTAAAATTGGTGTGTATGTATCAAATATGACTGATAAATTGGTAACACCAGGAAAATATTTTTCAGCAGCAGAATACCATGCTCGAAGATTACAGGCGGTAAGATAAGTTTTATTATGAGTGAATACTGAAAATGAAATAAATGAGCCAGTTGTTCTGTGTTCATCTACGTGTGTTTCCTTAAGCCACACTAGCTTATGAAACAACCCACATGAGTGTTTTTAAAGAAAATATTATTCTTTAATATTCTTTAATATTCTTTAAAATAACACATTATTAAAGATGGTAAGGCAGACTTTATTTACATGAGGCTACTACAGTGGAGTTTTGTCACGGGCAAGAGAGACTGGGCTCAACTCTAAATACAAGGAAAAGTGGAAATTTATAGCCAAGGAGTAGGGTAGGTGTCAATGGATGGTAAATTACTAAGAAAACATCAAGGGTAAGGGGAGATTCTGGCTAAACCATTCTAACAGGATTTTTTTTATTGAAGGCAGGCCAGAGTGATTAGGCATTATCTGGGGGATATGTTGTAAGATAAGGAAACTCATTAAGTATTGAGGATGGGATTCTGGTTAAACTGACTTAGCAGGCTTTTGCTAAAATTGAACAAGGCAGAGATGATCACAGAAGCCCAAAAGTTGAGGCCTAATTGAAAAACTACTCAGAGGAGCCTGATTAGGGTTTGGTCAAGGAGAGAACCTTTATTGGTGTGAGTTATGCTTCATTGGTATTAAAAGCAGTTTTTTTTTTAAAGATTTTATTTATTTATTTGACAGAGACAGACAGCAAGCGAGAGAGAGAACACAAGCAGGGGGAGTGGGAGAGGAAGAAGCAGGCTCCCAGCGGAGGAGCCTAATGTGGGGCTCGATCCCAGATCGCTGGGATCACGCCCTGAGCCGAAGGCAGATGCCCAACAACTGTGCCACCCAGGCGCCCCTAAAAGCAGTTTTTATCTCCAGTGTCCCCCCAGTAAAAGGAACCATAATCCTAAATGCTCCTAATCCTTCCCTTTCCCCTAGGGATTCCCAAGGATTTGTGTGTTACCTTTGGCCATTATTAGCTTTGTCTTCTCTATACCTTGACCTTAATCTTTGGGGCAATAGAATCACCTAGGGAGCTTTCCAGAGTAATTGAAACCAAAAGGACTCTAAAGTCTGTTTTCTCTGATATTAATATAGCCACTCCAACTCTTTTATTTATTACTTGCATGGTCTATCTTTTTCTGTCCTTTTACTTTCAACCTATTTGAGTCTTAATCTAGAATATATCTCTCATAGACAGCATATCATTGGATCTTGTCTTTCTATCCAGTCTGATAATCTCTACCTTGTGATTGGAGTGTTTAATACATTTATATTTAATGTAATTATTGATAAGGTTGGATTATATCAGGCATTTGCTATTTGTTTTCTGTGTGTCAGATGTCTCTGTTGTCCTCTCTTCTTTCTTTACTATCTTTTATGTTAAATAAGTATTTTCTAATGTACCATTTTAATTCTTTTGTTTTTTTCCTATTTAAAACCTTTATTTTCAAAATAATACTTTTTGAAAAGTATACAATTCAATGATTTTTGTGTTTTAAACAGAAGTATACAACATTTTAGAACATTCTCGTCATCCCAGAAAAAAGTCCTGGACCCAGTAACAATCAGTCCCTATTTCCCTCCAATGTTTTCTGCCTTAGGAAACCACTAATCTACTTTCTGCCTCTATTGGTGTGCCTATTCTGGATATTTCTTATACATGGAATCATACGATATATAGTCTTTTGTGATTGGCTTTTTTAAAACATAGCATAATGTTTTCAGGGCTCATCCATGTTGTGACAAGTATCAATACTTTATTCTTTTATGTTGCAGAATAATATTCCATTGTATATACTCAACTGGATAAACCTATTGTATCCATGCCAACATATACACTGTATTTTGTCTATCAGTTGATGGACATTTGAGCTGTTTCCACTTATTGGCTGTTAGGAATAATGCTGCCGTAAACATTTGTGTATAAATTTTTATGTGGACATATGTTTTCATTTCTCTTGGATATATGTCCAGGAGTGTAATTGTTGGATCATATGGTAAGTATATGTTTAACCTTTTTGAGGAAATGCCAGACTGTTTTCCAAAGCAGCTACACCATTTTATGGCCCACTAGCAGCATACGAGGATTCCAATATCTCCACATCCTTGTCGATATTTGTTACTGTCTGTATTTTTCATTATAGCTATCCTAGTAAGTGTGAAGGGATATCTCATTGTGGTTTTGATTTGCATACCCTGATGGCTAATGATATTGAATATCTTTTCATGTGCTTATTAGCAACATTTTGCATGTCGGAGACATTTTTGATTATGATGACATGGGGGAGGTGCTACTGTACTTTAATGGGTAGAGGGTAAGGATGCTGCCAAACATCCTATAAACATAGGAACCCCAGCCCCACTGCAACAGATAATTATCTGGTCCAAAGTATCAACAGTGCCATTGCTGAAACCTGCGTCAACATCTGTCTCTATTGCAGTAGGTAGCCATTGATGTCTCTGCTCATTTTTTTTTTTTTTTTTTTTTTTTTTTTTTTTTTTTTTTTTTTTTAAAGT
>NC_048218.1:185433548-185547937 GCF_002007445.2 Ailuropoda melanoleuca | reverse complement strand
TTTTTTTTTTTTTTTTTGATTGTTGTTGTTTTTCTATTTGTAAGTCTGGCTTTCTGAAGGTTGCTTCTGGCTTAGGATAGCCTAATGGTTAGGTAATGATTGATCAGAGGTTGTGCTCAAATTCCTTGATCTAGTAAAGCTTCCACTTTTGCTAATGGACCCATGTGTGGATTGGAGGATGCATTCAAATTTCAGACAAGTTCAGTTTCTGTTTATCCTGGCTTTTACTTTAACCTGGGTTTTCTTCTTAGATTTCTTCACATGACAGANTGCACAAGGCCTCACAGCCTGGGATATGGAGATAGGGAGGGCCTTTCTACTCTCCTGAGTATGTATTTATCCTTGTACATGTGTTCAGCCTTCAGGCAACTAGGGATATTTGGGAGGTTATTATGGTGCACTATGGCTATCTCATTTTCCTGATCCCCCTGATTAATTTCTGGCTAGTCTGCCTGTCTATTGCTTGCTCTAGAATACAATCTCAGCTGAGCGGCTGGCTGGTTTTTGTTTTGTTTTGTTTTGTTTTGTTTTTCACTGAGATTACTGTTGTTTGTGACATTGCTTAGGGGGTATGGAGTTTTTCCTCGCCTCACTTTAAATCAGTTGAGCCCCTGAATGTGGACGCAGATGAAACCAGGGTGAGGGGAAGGGGGATATGAGAGCAGCCCTAAGTTGAAATGCCACAGACTATCAGTGTTCCTACTTGAGGTTTAGTAATTTTTCTTTAATAAACATTTATTTGGTGTATGCCTTTGGTCATTTTCCAGAATCCTGAAATGGTTACTATTTTTTAAAAACAATTTGTCCAGTTTTATCATTCCTTTTTGGACAGAGTATTTGCTGAGACTTTTACTTTTCCAATCTGGTAGTCCTGCTCCCAGGTCCAAATAGAATTTTCAGTGACTTATTTTGAACATGACAGAATTTTCACAATTGAAATAAAATGTATTTTAATACATATAAAATATAAAATATATTTTAAAATATGAATCTCTTGGATCTTTATCAGAAATGTGCATGTGTGCACACACGTGTTCCTAAAATTGTAATCTGTAATCATTTATATGTATGGTCCAGTCACTGTTATCTTCTTGTGTATTTTCCTAACGGAGCTTGGCAGTTGTCTGAACTTATATAGAATTGAGCCTGTAGGCAACCCGTAGGCAAGGTGGTTGCTCTTAATTTGAGGAGGTATGCCCTGTCCATGTCTTGTACTGTCTTTGTAAAGTTGGCCAGACACTGTAGCTGGTACAGGCTTTTAGGGTCTGGTGAAGGTAGGCTGGATTGGTTGCTCATTTGTTACCACATCACTCATAACAACTACCATACTCTTCACCACCTGCAAGATCACTCTCAACGCCCCTTTGTTTGACCTGAATGTGTCCTATGGAACCTACCGCCGTGAGGAAGCAAAGAAATTACAACCCATGCAATAGGACTCATTAACTTGGAGGAGGGGGACCAACCAGGATAATTTGCCTGGCTTTTATTGCCTGAAGTTGAAATAGAAATTGGATAAAAAATAATACTCTCTCATATTATTGTATTGGCTAGCCACTTTCCTTTCAGTAATTTTCCACATTTTTAAAACACAATTGTGAGGATACTCTGTCAAATTACGTGTCTTGAATTCTTTACTGAATAGATTCTGGATTGGGTTAAGTTTAAAGAACACCTATTTAATTTCTTCCTACCCCAAATTGCTCAACTAATTGCATAATTTTAACACTAGGCGTTTGAAAGTGGGAAAGAAGTCTACTTAATAGTGAAGAAAGTAGTACTGACTAGCAATCCTCCTTCTTCCTTGCTGGGTATTTCCAGCAGATTCAGACTTAGTGTTAATGGTCCTTTTGGATTATGACTCAGCTTTGCTGGGTCTCTAGCTCAGGGCATCATTTGAACAGAAGCAGTCCTTGATGATGACAAAGACTCAAGCCTGTTAGGCTAGTGCAACACAAGTACAAGTATGTGAAAAGTTAAAGAATTTGTGCCAGAATATGTCAATGCAGTGCTTGTTTCATTGAAAAAATCTTGCTGTGAGAAGAAGGGAGAAGTCAAGGAGCATGTACCCTGTATGCTGTCTTCAAGAGTTTTTCCTGAAAGCCCCACCCAGTGACTTCCATTTACATCTTATTGGCCTGAACTGTGTCAGGTGATATCCCTGCGAGTCTGATAAATACATTTTTAAAGTTTCATATTGTTGCTCCGCAATAATTTTCTTAGTAAGGAAGTTAGGGCGAATGGATATTAGGTGAGGAGATGGAAATCTCTACAACACTTTCCGAACTCCAGCAAAATGATTTTAGAGGAATAAAAAAATATAAACATACAGAAACAAAGAATACATGAGAAGAGAGAAGAGTAAATGTGTCAATTATTTTAAAGTTGTAAAGCAGATGGAGAAATGTTAGCTTGACTTACTTAAACCAAGGAAGTGAAAATCTTTAGCAGGCTTTTCTGTTTTTCATTTCCTTGTCCTCCTCCCTCATTCCTCTTATCCAGTGAGATTTGATCTGAAATTATAATCATACATATAATTTACTATATAGTTATAATTTCCAACATAATTTTTACTGCTTATTGTTGTTTTATATATTTACATTGATATATATGATTCCCCCCCAAATAGTATGTATTTAGCTTGATAACTCTCTTGGAAGTTTTTGCTCAATTATTAAATTTTTCCGTTTTATTTTTCTTGCTGGAATACATTCTCTAGTAATTCTTTCAGAGATTATGCATGGGAGATAAACCGTCTTAGTCCTATTGAATCAACCTCATTCTTAAAGTTTGATTTGAATGTGTGTAGAAAGTTAGATTTAAACTTATTTTAAAAATTATTTTTCTTTATAGCTTTGAAACAATATTTGATTAAAAGTCTGACGTCAATTTCTCATTTGTTTCCTCTTTCTGGAAGATTTTAGGGTTTTTACTTTATGCTTAGTAATCTTACTGTGATATGCTTGAGATTTGGTCATGAACCCTTTCTATCTGAGTGCCGTTGTCTTTCTTTAGTTTGGGGACATGTACTTTTATTATATTTTGAGTAATTTCTCTAATCAACTTTATTCATTCTGTCTGGAACTTATATCAGACGTATTTTGAAATGTCTGAGTTTATTTTCCATGTCTCTTAATTTTCCTTCATGCTTTCTAATTTTTAGGACCTTTTACTCTACATTTTAAAAGATTTTCTCACCTAAGTTTCTTGCTCACTAATTCCCTCTTAGGTTCTGCACATTCTGCAGATGAGCTTACAGTCAACTACTTGTTCTCAGCCAATATCCGTTCTTCCCATTGTGGTAAAGCTTTAGCTGGGCACATGGCTGCCCCACTGCAGGCTACATTTCATAACCTCTTTTGTATATTGGTGAGGCCAAGTAACTAAGGCCTGGAAAATGAAGTGTGAGGGGAAACGATGTGTACCACTTTTGGATATTGTTCTTAAAGTGACTGGGTTGCAATTCTTTTGTCTTTTCTCCCTTTCTACTGGTTGGAAGAAGATGAGAAATGGACCAGCCACCTAGGGCATAAAAGTAGGAAGCCATTTGTTGAGTATAATAGAGCTTTCTGCCAGCCCCTAAACTGCTTGCTAATCCCTGGATTATGATGTAAGAAGGGAAAAACTTATATATTGTTTGAACAACTGTATTTTAGTGTCATTATTTAATAAGTGTAATAGCACCCAAGTTAAGTGCATTCTATTTATTTATTTTTTTTAATTTAAGAAATAAAAATTCTGTAAAATCTTTTTGTTGTTTTTTTAATATTGATGCAGTAGCCCCTTTTTTCCCCTCTGAAAATGTTAACTCTCTAGTCTGGTCTTGGTTTTCATTTTGTTTTGTTTTGTTTTACTCTAGTGCGGTGGTTCTAAAACTTTAGCAGGCATCAGAAACACCAGGAGAACTTGTAAGATACAGAATCTGTGCCCTACCCAGAATTTCTGATTGAGTAGCTCTGGGGTGGGGCCTGAGAATTTGCATTTCTAGCAGTTTTCCGGATGATATTGCTGGTCTGACCGTAACTCTTTGAGAACCACTGTTCTAGTAATTCTGTTTCACACGAAAGTAAACCTCTTTGTTGAATGAGGAGCCTTATATTTTGTGGGCTCGTCCCAAATGTTTGGTTATTCTTGGGTATGTAGGCAGGGTATTTGAGGTCCCTAATGTCCAATGTGCTATGCATATTTGTTTACTACAGCCTTACCACAGTGGTTTTAGGGGTTGGCCAAGTCTTGATTCTGGAAGAGAGAGAGTTTTCTGAAGAGGGAGTTTCTGTTCATCCCCGGTGTCACCAGCCCTCTGCGACACTAACTGCTCTTGCCTAGAGGCAAATACTTCTGTTGCTGTTTACCTAAATTGTTTTAGAGAAGCCTGTCCCTTTTGCATTTCTCAAGCAGTCACCTTGTCAGTTGCCCTAACACCCCTTCTGCCCATAGGATCCACTGGTTTAGGGCTTGAAGCTATTTTACAGGCTCTCTATTTTCTAGCTTGCCTTTCCCCCTTTCCTGTTCATGATTAGGCATAGAATCTTTCATCAATTTATTCTACCTGTGTCCTTTCTTGAGGGGATTCTTCTTAGTTTCTGTGCCTTTGGAGGACTGCTTTAGTATGATCCAGTGTCCTTATTGGTGTGTGCTTATATGATTTTCTTTAATTACCAAGGATTAGGATATGGTAAAGGGACATATTCTCTGTCCTCAATTTTGATCTAGCCTCTTCACATTTTATTTTTATTTATGAGTTTAGTAAATACAAATATAAAACTCTCTCAGCTGCATTGCAAATTTCTCGAGGATCTAGTACTATACTATAACCTCAGACATATTTATATTTCTCACAATTTAATAAATACTTGTTTGCTTAAGTCTCTCCTTTACCTAACCTGCCTTCAGTGGCTTCTACACAGAACCTACCTGCCTTGTGCCTAGTTAATGAAATGTTTTGAATATGAGCCTAAGCTAATGATAGTTAAGATAAACTAGAGGTAATTAATAGTCATAACAATAATGGTATTTATTGAGGACTTGTGATATATCAGGGTTAAGTTAAAGACTCTATATGCAAAATAAACCAAAATTAAAAAAAAAAACCTACTGAGTAGTGGAGGGAAGATTTAGACTAAATTTTACTCCAGAGCCTCTGCTCTTAAGCGTTGTACTAACTGCCTCCTAGGAAGGCATATTTGCTAAATTTCAAAGCCTAATTGCTGATGAGCATTGTTATCCACGGCTTCTATGTTCTAATGTGTGTGAGAATATCTGGCAGAGCGCTAAACCTAGACCCTTGGTACTTTTTAGTAATTACTACATTGGAATAGAAGTAACACCCTTGCCTTTTGTTATTGTCTGATGTAGTTGGTAGTAAACACTTTTTATTTCCTTTTAATTTAACTATAGGTAATAGTGCTACAGACTTACTATAGACAATGGCATGCTAAAGTGGTGGTAGAGAATTTAAAAACACAGAAAATGTTAAGACTGAAGTGGGAAGCAGAGGAAGAACTAAGGAAGATGCGAGAAAAAGAAGAATGGGTCAAATTGGACTATTACCGGAGGCATAACCCTAAAACAAAAGAAGATTTTGAACTTCTTTATAATGCACTGGGACGTAAGTTTGAAATAGTCTTTGCATAAAATATTAATTTTATAATTTTTCACCAGTGGGAAAAACAGGTTTACTAAAGACAGAAAGAAGACCTTATTATTTCAGGATGATGTCATGGGAATCTTGGACTAGAGAATTTAAAGAGATAAATAATGTTTTACATTTGGGACAAGAATTAAGGCAGGAGTAAAATTAAGAATGCTTTTATATTAACAGTGGGTAAATAAAATGTGCATACTGCTCTGTAAATTATGTGGTTTTAGTATATTTCTCTTTTGATAATCCCTGTGAGGTAAAAAGAGAAAGTATTGTCCAATTTGGTTCTCTGATGGTCTTGGGAATTTGTGAACTCAGAGTTGAGCCATTTAGAATCCCTCAGTTCAACATCCTGTCTCTGATTCTGCTCTTTAGAGGAGGGTTGGGCAATACCTTTTAATTCCCATCCATTAATGATCAGTATAAATGTATATTCTCTACACAAGTGACTTTTAGCCCTTATTTCTTCCACAAGATGTGTGCTAGTCATTGACACAATTAAAAGCTTGTTACTTGACCGGCCAAGCACTGCCTACTCAGGGCAGTAGACACCCCGTTCGTTCATTCGTTCTTTTTTTTTTTTTTTTCTTAAGATTTTATTTATTTATTTGAAGGAGAGTGAGACAGCAAGAGAGGGAACACCAGCAGGGGGAGTGGGAGAGGGAGAAGCAGGCTTCCCGCTGAGCAGGGAGCTGATGCAAGGCTCATGCCAGGACCCTGGGATCATGACCTGAGCTGAAGGCAGATGCTTAATCACTGAGCCACCCAGGTGCCCCTAGACGCAGTGTTCTTAAAGCCTTTTCCTATCACCTCCTTCCAATCTCAGCTGAAATTTTGTCGCCTACTCAGAGGCTTCTGTGACTGACAGTAGAACTTGGATATCCTGTTGTCATCACGTTCCTATGGTACCCCAAACTTTTCATTTATGTCATCACCACAATTTGTAATAACACATTTTTTTGTTTGTTTGTTTAACATTAATTTTCACTACTGGATTGTAAGCTCCATGAGAGAATAACTTAGTTGTTGTTGTTGTTGTTGTTTTTTGATGATCTCTTTATCTGTGCTTAGTTCATATGCCCATCAAATATTGATAGAATGAATGCGTGGATTGATGAAGGGGAAACTCAAAGATGGTGTAATGTAGCCATCTCTAGCTTGAGTCACAGAACATATAATTGAATACAATTTTAGGTGTCAGATATGGGGTCTGTTTAAATAGTTATATGGTAACATGCTATTTACCAAAAGATGAAACAATTAAACACTAGGTCTAACAAGCAACACTAATACATTTTTCTCTTTGGTAACATGCAAAATCGAGTGGCTTTAGGAATGTGGCAACATTTGAGGTAACAGCCTTCTCCCTGGACTTTGCATCTGAATCCCCTTTCTCATAATCATTGACGTCTGCAAATACTTCCTGTTTTACTTTAAACTTCACTTCTATTTTCATTTTCTCTCAGATGAAAACAAAGTTTGTTTCTAAGTGTTAAGAGTTAAAAGACAGCAGTGTTGGCAAGGTGTCTGTGAAAGGTCTTGTTAACAAGTGTAAAACTAAAGTTCTATTAATAGTAGAATTCTGTTCAAGTAATTTGGATATTATTGTTATTTTGTTTAGTTGACAGGCAGTTGTGCAAAACAACAGAAAATATGCTGAGTGAGGTTCTACTTTTTCTACTTATTAATGGCTATTAACTTGGACAAATCGCTCACTTCTCCAAAGCCTCAGGTTATTCATCTTTAAAAGGATTTAATGATCTCTGGCATATTTACTTCACTGGGCTTTATAAAGTGAAAATAAATATTTCATTTATGAAAGTACTTTCAAAGTGCAAAAGACTTATGCATATATAAGTTATTGTTATATGGTAAATAATTTTATACAGATTTTCTATATTAAAGTAGAACACACATACTTTGTATGTCTACACATGATTTGTGTGGGAGAAAATGAAATTTCTTACGTAAAAGAAGCATTTCTTAGTTTTCTTCCAGCCCTAAAACTCTAAATTAAAACTCTCAGAATAATAATTAAGTTGTTTTGTTTTTGTCTTTGAAACTTCTGCCCTCTTGTGGCTACTAGTGATAATTGCATAGTTTGAATTACAACTTCTAATAGGTTTACTTTTCCTTTGGGTAGTATGTCCCTCAGTAATAAAAGCAAAATATATCATTTTAAGAAAATGAATTTAACTATGTAAGATAACATAGTGTATCAAAGTCAAGGCCATTTCCAGGCAACACGGTTTTATTTTTATGTTTTTTTTCTTTTTCTTACAGCAGTATGTTGAAGGTGACTACTTTCATTGGTCTGAATTGTCACTCTTACTTCAGATTCAGCATAGGGGTCATCATCTTTAGAAAACTTCTCTTGACAGCACAAATTAGGCTCTGAGCCTCTTTTCCTTGTCCATGATTCTCTGTAAATACCACTTTCTTAACTGTCTACATTTGTACTGAGGGTGCCTGATAAGACCCTTGCTCATTATATCTAGTAAATATTTGTTGAATTGAATCTCCTAACCCTTTGCCTCGTTTTGACTTGTGCTGACAGCATTTTCTGACTCTTCTCTAATTATTACTTCTCGATCTCAAGGTACCTTGACTTTTAGCTTCTGGAGTCCATTGACATAATCTGGCTCTGGGCGTTCAGTCTGAATCTTTCTTGGTTCTCTTCACTCAGGCTTTCAGTCTGTGAATGAGAATTTTAAAAAGCAGATGCATGTAAACTGGTAGTAGTGGACAAAATCTTGTATATTCTGCTATTTCTTATTTGGAAATTGCAAGTTTAGATCTCAGAAATTTTAGAATGTGTATAGACTTTAGGACTATCCTTTCATTTTATAGTTGAATTTCAGACCCTGGAAATTGGATGATTTGTCCAAGAAGATAAGTTAAAGAGATAAAATAAATATATTCTTTCAAATGAACTAGTTCCTTTAATATCTTTTTCTTTAAAAATATTGGTGTATATTGACATCTGTTATGGACTGAATTGCGTTCCTCCAAAATTCACATGTTGAAGTCCTAATCCCAGTACCTCAAAATATGACTGAATTTGGGGAGAGGACCTTTGAAAAGGTAATTCAGAAAAGAATAAGGTCATATGGACAAGCCCTAACTAGTATGACTGATGTCATTATCAGGAGAGGAGATTGGGACACAAACACGCATGCGCCCCCCTCCCCCCAAACACACACATAGAAGATCATGTAAAGACTTTGTAGGATGGTGGCCCTTTAGAAGCCCAGGAGAGAGGCCCTCAGAAGAAACTAACCCTGCCATCACCTTGATCTTGAACTTCTATCTTCCAGAACTGTGAGGACATAAATAAATTTCTGTTGTTTAAGCCACCCAGTCTATGGTACTTTGTTATGGCAGTCCTAGAAAATTAATTCAGTATTCCAGTTTTGTTTTTGTTTTTATTATCATCATCCCTATGGAACATATATTTTATGAAAGGGGGCAGAATCTCTCTTGTTTTCTTCAGTGTATTTTCTGTATAGGTCTGGAAGCTGTTAATTCAGATAGAAAATAAGTTTTGTCCATGTATTCCTGATTCCTGTGTGTTTCTATTCCTTATTGGTAGTTGGGACATGGTATTTCTCTGATGTCATGTTCCATTCCTTACTATAGATTTACAGGGAGGTTGTTCATCTAATGGAGAATTTTATTGGAATTAAAGCCCATTCTTTTCATTTCTAATTAGCTTCACTGGATTGTTCCCTTTTAAAAAATTATACTAATAATTTAAGCAAAATGTAAAGTCTGAATATATATGACTATAAGTGAATTTGAGTGCATATATACTGTATATCTCCAGATTCACCCAAGACGTAAGTATTAATCTAAGAGAGCAGTATATTGCTATTTGAGGCTGGCAGGATAGCTTAAGTAATATCCTAGTGGCCTAAATTTATTACTGGTCCCAAAGGTTTCTAACATAAAACTGGAAGTAAAATAGGCTTACTTATATCATTCAATTTTTATTTGCTTTCTGGGAACATCTATATAATCCCACGAGGTAAATATTCTCAGTTGTTATTTCCACAAGCAAGCAATTTTTCTCTTCATTCATATACTGCCTTTACATATGAGAATTTTGTCTAATTTTTAAAAGTTCTTTTGGTTGGTAGAACTACTCTTAAAGGATAAACTCATCAATCATAGATTTCCTGGACTTTCATAACATAATTTAGCCCTTAAATTTACAACCCTTTTGCTGAAGACAATTTAGCTTTTAAATTTAAAAATCTTTTTGAACAGACCAAGCTGTACAGTGTCTGAATAATGTATTCCCAGTAAGGGACAGAGTGGACTCTTATAAAGAGTACCACTGGCATGTCCTTGGCCTAATCAGGATGATTTCAAGTTGAAAGTTGAGAGGAAGAAGAAATAGTTTGATAAAACTTTAAAACTAGATATCATCAAAGGCAGTGGTTGTAACAGAAGGCCAGAAACAACAATTTATTTCAGAGAGAGAGCATGAGAGAGGGAAGGGGCAGAGGGAGAGAGAGAATCTCAAGCAGACTCTTGGCTGAGCACGGAGCCCTTCGTGGGGCTTGATCCCAGGACCCTGAGATGATGACCTGAGCCAAAATGAGTCAGCTGCTCAACCAACTGAGCCACCCAGGTGCCCCTAAGATGAGTAAATAAATCTTTAAAAAAAATAATTGTCTTTATTTTTAAAACTAAGAAATTTGAGTCATCTGACAGAGGAATTTAGCTGGAAAGGTAAAAAAGCAATTCAATGATAGGTATTTTCACATATATCAAAATAGTAAACACACACATATATATGAGAAATATATATATATCAAAATATTAACCATGTTTATATATTTATATACATATATATGGGAAGGAAATAACATGTTACCCTCTGTGTATCTTCTTCTGGGGGGGTTATCTTCCTGAGGGAAGTTAATCTTTTTTTAATCATTTTATTTTATTTTTTTTCATCACAAGTGTACTCCTTTTTCCTTTTCTTTTCCTTTTTTTTTTTTTTTTTTGAGTAAGCTGTATACCCAAGGTTGGGCTCAAACTCACAACCCCCAGATCAAGCCAGCAAGGCACCCCAGTAGGTGTATGCTTTAATCCCCATCACCTCTTTCCCCCTCCTCCCACCACCTTCTCTCTGGTAACCATCAGTTTGTTCTCTAGAGTTACGAGTCTATGTCTTGGTTTGCCCTTCTCTCTCTCTTTTTTTTTTTTTCACTTTGTTCATTTGTTTTGTTTCTTAAATTCCACATATGAGTGAGATCACATGATACTTGTCTTTATCTGACTTCCTTATTTCGCTTAGGTAGCAAAAGCAGGTGTTCTCTTGAAAGGGGGTCTGAGTAGTATATGTTCATGGCTGCTACAAACCCAAACCATATATTTTTCAATACTGGGGAGAGCATGTGCTTACTGGGAGGCATAATTTGACATTATCTGGGCTGATTTCCTTTGGCTTCTCTTTGTTTAATTTTATTGCTTTAAGTTTCTTAGCTTCCATTTTATCCTATTTTTTCATGTCAGGTGTACAATATGAATGCTTATATTCATGTATAATTTTATTCAAATTGACGTAAAAATAAAATACTGTTTGTCAGGATATGATGGTAAAAAATTTTCTGAAAAGATGTGGGATTTTAAAAACTCAAGAGTCATTCATGTTATTCCTCTAGTCTGGCAGCAAGAAGAATTTGCACGCATTAACCAGTCTTTCACTGGAGCTGAAAGGAAAGCTGCTTTGTGTGAACTTCTGGAAAAAGAGACCCAGATAATTGCTTCCATTGGGAGGCATAGATACATTGCATATATGGCAAACCGGGAAGAATTGACGCAAGCTTTTTTGGATAAGGTTAGTAAAGTAACAGTTATTTAAATAAGAATGTATCCTGAGTTTAAAAATGTAGAATAATGAACTAAAAAAGAGACTTACATTGTACGAATTTGCATGTTTAAATTTTCGGTGTGTGTTTTTCTTTTTTCTGGTATAGCTTTAGACTTTTAACTGTGGCCTAGACTAACAGTTGACAATTAACATGAAATTAGTATTTTCTTAACTAAAAGGTTTTGGCCATGAAGGGAAAAATAAAGATACCTTCCTTGTGACTGTTCATTTAGCTTTAGGCTGGCTATGGAAGTTAGATGAATCGTACACCCTGATGAAATGGAGAGTTATTGAAGTCACAAAATGTCTGGATTTGGGATGTCTCATAGTAAGCAACCTGGGGAAAAGAGCTATAGATTAATGTTTTTGCTTTTGCTCACCAGGTCATTAACTGATTAGAACTTTCTGATCAAAAGCATATATGATTATTGAAAACCATGAAAACATACAATTAAAGGAAAAACTAATCTTTTCATGTTGAAACTGCCTGTTTGATATTGATTGCATAGCCTGTTTCCATAGTGACCAATCTCCTTTTGTAAACCTGATCTTTCCAAACAATTAAAAGCCAATCCAGACACAAGAAGAAAAGGGATAGAGTTCTTCAAGATCTTTGCCTATAGTGACTCTAGCTGAATGGTTCTTGTTATTTGAGAACATTTGTTCTTAAAAACCGTGTTTTTTTGATACTATAAATGCCCTCCTCTCATTTTACTAATGCACTCTCTTGTTTGATCTCAGTTTTTCTTGTGGCCTTAACTACTACCTACAGCCTGGAGCTCCCTGCAGGTCCAGACCAGATCTCTCTTAGGAGCTTCCAAATCATGTATCCAATTGCCTATTGTTACTGCTCTTTGGGTGTCTCAAGAGTACACCTTAAGTTGACATGTCAACACTGAAATTAAATCATCTCACCATTCCCTGGCCCCTCATTTCCAAACTGATCCTGTTTTGTGGTGCTCACATAATTTATCTTCATGAATGTTTCATCATCTATTCATTTGCTTCAGGCAGACACCTGGGCATTACTCTTGACACCCCGTGCAGCCACCAACCAGTTTGTTCTATTACTTTAATAATCTTCTCAATCCTTTATTTCTTCCTTTTCAAAGTCACTACTATGGTGTATAGGGAAATGGCTCTGCCATGGCACCCTGATGATCTTGCGTGTACCCAAACAGGCCAGGTGGGCAAGACTTGAGCCACAGCTAATCTGAATCTTGGTGTAATGCCTTGTGATCCTGCTGCAAGATGAAAGGATGGGAGGCTTCTGAAGAGATGCTGTGGAGCAGTTCCTTTCTTTTGCTTCCCTGTGTCCCCTCGGAGGCTGTCATGAGACAGGTCTTGTCTTGTACGTGTGAGCTTCACAGTGATTCAGTTGAATGTGGATTTCCTTCTCATTTGGATTACTTTATGTCTCCAAATTAGGCTCTCAGTCTCACTTCACTTACCCTCCTGTCATCCATACCACTTCACTTACCCTCCTGTCATCCATACCACTGCCATAGTGACCTCACTAAACACAGCTCTGCTCCTGCCTCTCCACTGTCCTCAGGGAGTAAGGATTTTCATAATCGATCCTTAGCACACCTCACCTGTCCTGCTGTTGTCCCATGGTCATCTCTGCTTGCACACTATAGCCACACTACACCAGCTATGCTCAGTTACTTGCACGTCCTCAGAAAGACCACGTGCCTTCCATGCTTTTGCATGCAGTGTTGCCTCTACATGGAACATCCTTTCCCTCCTTCCTTAGTAGCTAGCTACGCACCCTTTAAAACAAGTTCAGATGCCCCTTCTTCCAGAAGGGATCTGCTGATCGTCCTACTCTAGCCTGTACTATACACTTTCATGAGACCCTGTTTCACTTCTGTTTTAGTACATAGTGGTCAGTTTTTTTTATATCAATTTACATGTCTGAATCATGCCTAGATACTGAGTTTCTTCAGCAAGAGCTGTCTTTTATCTCTGTATCCTCATATCCTAGCACAGTGCTTATCATTGAGTTTTACTAAATGCTTGTGGAGGAAGGCTGGGAGGAAAACTAAGGGACAGAAATAATGGTTGTATAATTTCATATTTCAGGTATTATCAAGAAATTATGCTATGTAGATACTGTCATTTCAGATTCTTGAACATCTTCATTCTAGGAAAGATGGAAGCATAATATTCATACTTCTCCGGAGTCATATTTCAAACTAAGCTTATTCCTTTAGCAAGTTTCTTTATCTTGAATCCGGCTTCACCACTGGGAACTCTGTTCCTTATGTGTCTTATTGTTAACCTTACCACGAGGACAGCATGGACTTAAGGCAACAAAGACCCAGAATGTTTGAAGGAGCTGGGGGCCTCTGAGGTCCAGTAGACAGGGAAGACGAGTGGCACCTACTCTTCCTTATTCCAGGCTAGAACTTTTACAGGAATTCCTACTTAGGCTTTCTCTGATGCTTTGTTTCCTATAAACTATTTTAAATTCTTCTTTTAATCCTTATAGAGTGTCTATTCTACTTATGCTTCTATACCCCCCGCACCCCACCACCCCATCACCCCAGACCTCATGTCTAAAGTTGTACCTAAACCTTTTTTGAATTACAAAGAGTTCAAAAGTAGATAAAGTCCCAGCATGTAATATTGACTCTGGAGCCAGTTGATGACCGTTGCCCTTTCTCATGAAGTGTCACACTCTACAAAGGTCTGGAAATCTCACCAAAAAAAAAAAGATGAGATGGAGAAATTTTGTTCACAGAAATTTTCATGAGGAAGAAAGATCTGGTCTTTGTTTTTTGTTGTTTTTTTTTTTTATAAAAACTGTTAAGTTGTTGGGGTAGAAACTGAGACCCTGAAGAATCCTGAATGTAGGAAGAATTGCCAGGAAGATGAAGTCTTTTAAGTGTTGCCAGAGAGAAGAAGAGAAAGTAGAGTGAGGAGACAGTTGGAAGGCAATGAGGCACAATGTGGCCCTTGTAACTTTTTAGCTATATTACTAAATAAATATTAAGGGCAAGATAATTTTTTTGGTAAGAGGAGAGGGAACGAGAGAAATGATTGGGCCTTATACTGATTCAGGACAGCACCCAAGGATGCAAGACTAGAAGACTGAAGGAAGGAGAGAAAAATTAGCCACAAGAACTTGCAGAAATCAAGGGAAAGGCTTTTAGTGAGTCATAGGTTTTAGAATTTAAATTCTAAATTCACGGTCACCTCAGCTGATAAGCCAGTTAATTTCACCGGTCCTCAGGCTAAGATTTAGAGGAAATGGACATTTTAGCTGATACAAGGGGATTTTACCACAGTTTCGACCAAAATGTTGTTTAGGGCAAGGAAAACACATCCACAGGTTGGAACTGCTACACTTGAAGCTGATCCTAATCCATTACATAGCTTCATTAGTTTAGTCCTTAAAAATGTTGACTAACAGTGACTTTGGCCTACTTTTAACCTGTTATGGTAAATTATAAAATCTTTGTTATTCTGCTTAAATTCATTTAAATCACCTTTTTGTATAGGATGCCATACTAAACATCATAGAAAACAATAGAGAGAGATTTTGTAGTCTTTCCTTGGACATACTTCTACAATATCTATTCCTCTTTAGGCCTGTCTACCTCTCCTCTCCCCCACACCTACCATTGTCTCTAATATTCAGGAGGAGACAGTGCTGATTTCATAAAACTTGAAGTAACTTATTATCCTACAGTTTGTGGGGTTTTTTGTTTGTTTGTTTTGTTTTTGATTACTAAGAAAAAGTAGCTTATAACTAATCCCTGAAGCTAGACAAGGTCAGAGTTTTTTCAAATGTCAAAACTAACAGTCAGAGCCATAATGCAGACTTTAAGATCCACATTTAGCACCATAACAAATAGATATATAAAGAAAATATTTACTTTCCTATAATTTGGGAGTAACTTTGGAGAATAAAATTTTATGTTTGGTTTTAGTTTAACTTCATTGTATCTAAATATTATGTGGTTTACTGAACTTATGTTTTATTTTTAATTTTCTTATCCTGAACATAGAATTTCTCTGAGTAATGAATGATATTATTTCCAATTAGTCCAATCAAGGCATTAAACTAATCAGGGTATTATGGATTCATACTAAGCCTTCATTCTCCATAAAAGGCTTAATCTAAAGATCTTTTTGAAGTATTAGTTAAATAATTTGTAATTTTAACACATCAAACATTGACCTCAGTGGCAGGTTATCAAATGTTATAACTCACAAGCTGCCGGAGATGAAAAAAAGCAGGCCAAGAAATTCGAATAAAAAATCATCAGCCAGTTTCTAATGTATCTTGTGTTCTCTTCACCCAAACTGTGTTAAAGAGACAATTTGAATTTCTGCAGGACTTTTTCCCTAGAGTCAAGGCCATTTATTTCTTTGATTCACATAGCACTTCTCATAGTCACGACCTAAAATACTGCAGTCCTTGTGAGCTCTGTCATTTAAATGTTTTTTTTTCTCCCCCATACTCTGGTGGCCAACAGCTAATGGGATAGAAAAATGCAACCGATTTTTGCTTCTCGCTGAGCACCATAGTTCACAGGGGTGTCCTCTGTGTGTGAACAAAACCCCTTTGCTGTGTAAAAGAAAAGTTGATCACAACGCAGTAGCTTTTTGGGGGGTTAGGGTTATTCTTAATTTGTGCCCTTGGGGACCTGAGTATTAATTTAGGAGGAAGAAAGCCCTCCTCTCACAGTGCAGTCATTTCTTCTCTTGTGTGGAAGCCTGCTGCTCTCAGGTTTTTGTTATCTCTCCACCTTCCCTTCCTTGAAAGGTGTCTTCCTGCTGTTCTTCTGTTTCTCTCCTCCGGAGTCTGCCCTGTCTGAATTGTTGGCAGCTTAATGGAATTTATTACGCTCCTGTTTTCCGAAGCAATTTAAGAACATGATTGTTGTACATCTCTTATTACAGGCAAAGCATTCAAAGAAAAAAGGAAATAGGAAAGAGAAATAAGCAAAGTTGACGCATTTTCCTGTGTCAGAGTAAAAAAAAAACCCATATATACCTTAAAGCCTGAAATCAAAGAAGCTTAGACTTGAATGAAGACCAACTTATCAGTGTTGGCAGCAATACATCCAAGTATAAAAACAGCTTTGTCAAACAGAATTTTTTTTATATCTTTTAGTGCTAGCTAGGGAAACTCAAACTTCAAATCTAGGATTCTTTGATTATATCACTGTGGCTAATTCCTGGTTATTCTTCAGGTTTCATCTTAGACATGATTTTCTATTCACCAAGTAATTGCTTCATAGCAACCTGTGGTTAGTTATCTACTTACTTGCAATCATCAAGCATAATCACCCTTTATTTTAATTACTTATGTTCTTTTCTTTACATATTGTTAGATTTGAGGGTTCTTGAAATCAGTATAGTATTTTATTTACTCTGCCTAGTACACTGACTAATAATATATAGTAAACACAACAAATATTTGTTGGATGAATGAATGAGTATGGTAGGTCCTATCAGATATACAGAACTGTGAGAAATTTATTACTTAGACAATCTTTCAGGAGAAATAAAATTAACAAGCAAGATAACTATAGAACAATTTGGATTTAAATTTCATTGCCCTGAGTGATTGAAACAGAGACACTGCATACGTGTGTGTGTGTGTGTGTGTGTGTTTACAAGTACAATAACACTTCAGATACTAGCAATTTCATTAGTTCAAAACATAGTAAAGAATTTTTATGGAAAAGGTAGGGTTAAAAATTGGAGGGTGGGAAAGATTTGGTTGTTGAATATATTTGGAAAAAAATCCGAGATATTACCATATCATACTATATTAGATGGGGCTAAAAACTTGGAGGGGAGGTGGAGTTAAATCAGTCTGTCAGCTAAAATACAATTTAGTAGATGAACTAGGCATTTCATTAGAAGGTAATTATACTTGGATTATTACAGATGAAGTAAGTTACCACCTGCAGAGCAAAAGGTATTGTCCACATTACTGGAAGAAAGGAAATTGCATTTAATAGAACCACCCTAAAGAAAATTGCATGGAAAGATTAAGATACTAGTTAGACTTTAAAATATCACAGTATGAAACTTAGCCTAAGATTGCTTATTCCTTAAAACTTTTAAAAGGAGCTTTGAAACAAGCATTAAACTTTAGTAAAACTCTGAGGCCTACCCCAAACAAGGCTGTATCTATTTAAAAAAAAAAAAAATATATATATATGACAATAATTAAATGACAAAATATTTTCTTTTTAAGATTTTATTTATTTAGTTAGAAAGCCACAGAGAGAGAGAGCTCACACACGAGCAGGTGGAGGGGCAGAGGAAGAGGGAGAAGCAGCCTCCCTGCTGACGAGGGTCTCCAAAGGCTTGATCCAAGAACCCCAGGATCACAACCTGAGCTGAAGGCAGATGCTTAACTGACTGAGCCACCCAGGCACCCCTACAAGATATTTTCTTATTGAGCTATTTCCTTTTTATAATCCTTGATAAATTTTAGTTAATTCTATCAGTCTGCTAAGTAGCAGTACATTATTTAATATTAGATTTATGCCTCAAGAATATAAATTATAGGGTTGCAGCCTCTCATTTGCTGAATTAAAACTAGAACTGAGAATCTAAAGTTTCTGATGAAAATTCCTAGCTCTGAACAGCACTTATTTTGGCTTTGATCAGAAAATGTTGCCATTACTTTGAAAACATATCAAATATAGTTGTTTTTAGATGGTACTTTTCAGTTTTCAATGTAATTTAGCTAATATGAAATGTAAAAAATTTTAAAAGTAAGGCTGTAACTAAAACTTCCTCATAATCCTGTCATTCTCAATATAGCCTTATATTATTTTTCAATTTGGCTAGTCTGCATTCCTGATGATTTGTTCCCATAAATGGGCTTCTCTTTAAACTTTAAATTATATCAAATCTAAGATTTAAATGGCTGCAAGTATGGCATAAATGGGACTGCAGGTCTCCAAAGCAATTACATTCAGCCTATAAAAAATCCAGCATTTGGACAGTTAATAGTTGTGATCAAAATTGCCTTGTTTCTGATAAATTAAAATCCGGGAAAGAAATTGAGCAGCTGTGTACCATAAAGAAGAAGAGAAAATAGTGAGTTTTCACTGTGAAATTTCTAGGTGAATGCATCTTTTCTCAAAGTCTCGGTGAGAGGGAACAGGAGCAGTGTCAAACACAGACTTAATCTTCATTAAAGATTGTGGTGGTGTCTCTGGTGTCTCACTCCACACTCCATCTCCTGAATTCTTAGTCCAGGAGTCTGCAGATGAGCTTCAGGGGAAGTGAATGCCATTTCTAACCCTCAGTTCATGGGGTGGCCTAGGTTAGGAGGCACCAAGCCAGATTGGGAAATAGGGAGTGAGAATTGTAGCCGTCATCAGGAGGCAGGGGCCACAGCACTGCTAAGATAGCTAAATATAACCGTTTGACTACGGACGTCTGCTTTGTGAGGAACTGTGAACTTGTTAGAGTTATGTTTATCGGAAACAAAACTAACTTACGGAGTCCCATTTTGTAGTATCTGTAGGTCTAATGCATTGAGAATTGTAACCATTGCTCCACAGAAGTTGTCTTCAATTGGCAAAGCATGATCAAGACACATTTCTATAAATCAATATAATTGAACCAAGCAGATCATTTTTTTAAATATTCCAAATAGCATGCCTTTTCCCAAAGGGTGATGAGTTACTCCATATACCCATTAAGCCATTCAACATACTAATTAGTACAAACTAGTAGCAAATTCTGAATTCTGTAGAAATGTTTGCACTTCCACAGACTAAATAGCTCTTTTATTTTTTTTTTCCTAAAATGTTTTACTTTCCCATGGTCTACAAATTCTTCAATTAATTTCCTCAAGTTTTAGTGGTACTTTTATTCATAAAGCACATGATACTAAGTTAGCTTTTAGTAGAAGTAACAAAATTATTTTTAACCTTTAATTAACTGATAATTATAAACATAATATTATTTTTAAGTGTTCAGCTCCAAAGGTATGGAGAACATTTAGTGGCAAAATAATTGAGATGGATACACAGTTCACCATCAGAGCCAGAGAGCTGCAGAGCATCTATAAATGCATTATGCTGAAAAACATCTCTCAAGATGAAAGGCTGGATGTACTCCTAACGCTTAAACATACTGTGAAGGTACATTAACTTTCTCTTAATTTTTAAGTATCACTATCAATAAAAAAAAATGAATACTAAACTAAACTGTTTTGTATTAATTATAAAGATGATTAATCAATGTTTATACATATGAATTTATTTTGTCAACAGCTATATTGTTTTGGTAATTTGGGGAGGATGTGGTTTATGTATTCATATTTATCTAAAAATTCTCAAGCTGTATGTTATGATATATAATAAATGTAAATATAGCACAATGAATATTCGAAACATAAATATACCCATCTCTGTGCAATGGATGCAAATATATAGCATGGGATTAATACTCAACTCAGTTCAATAAAGCAGCAACTGTCTATATATTTTGCCACTTTTCAGTGAAAATTTTATTTTTAGCAGTTAAAGCAGCATTAGAGTGTTTTAATTTTTTTCTCTTTATTTATTGATTTAAGACACTTTAAATAGTTGAATAAATGGTTCTTGTTGGGAGGTAAGTCTCCATAGATCTCTTGTGTTTCTCCCCATCTTTTTTCCTTTTTTAAAGATTTTATTAATTTATTTGAGAGAGAGAGAGAGAGCAGGAGTGGAGGGAAGCAGCAGAGGGAGAGGGAGAAGCAGACTCGCCAATGCAGGACCCCATCCCAGGATGCTGGGATCATGAGCTGAGCTGAAGACAGACACTTAACCTACTGAGCCATCCAGGTGCCCCCATTTCTCCTCATCTTGAGAACAGAAGCATTGACTCAATTAGGCATTGACTGCCTTTGTCCTGGATTACCTTTTTAAACATGTTTGTGTAGTGACTAACATTGGAAGATAGAGATAGTTAGGAAAAAAGGGAGAAGCAGTAGGTCCAGAAGTCGGAAATGAGCATTATATCTATGGCGGGCAGTAAAAAAGCCAGACTAGGAGAAAAAGAGTACAGGTAGGGAATACAGTAGAAATCCTCCTAACTGACATATTTAGGAACATAAGCTGGTTAATAACAATAGTAATAATAACAATAAAAAGAAAATAAAACGAAAGGATAGTCTTACAAAAATAAATTGTGTTTATCTTAAGATGTTTAATGTAATATATCTACGTGTACATTTATTTAACAATATTTTGATGGAGGATTAAGGCCTTTTTAAGCATGACTCAAATTCTGGATCTATTCATTATGGCTGTATAATCTTAGATAAGTTATTTAATATTTCTGAAAATCAGTTTCATCATTTGCAAAATTAGCTGCTTGGAGGATATAAATATATGTGTATATATATATGTATGTATATATTTATAAAATATAAATAAATATAATCTATATATATGCTTACAAATAGGGAGCCCTCAATGAATAATAGGTATTACTTTGATGACAATTACTAACAGAGAGCAGGGAATCTTAAACCTGAGTACACATTAGAATCATCTGGAGAGCTGGAAAGAGAGAGCAAGATTTACAGAGACAGAGAGAGATTGAAAGAGAGAGAATATGAAAATAAATGAATAAGGGATGATATCTAGGCCCCATTTCAGAGAAGTTAAATTAGATCCTCAAGTGTGAGGGCAATGTTAAAACCTTTAAAAGTCTCCCCCAGGTCATTCTAATATGCCTTCAGAGTCAAGGACCCCTCATATAGACTCTTGAGTTAGCTTTATCAAGTATGTATTAAAAAGTACAGGGGGCGCCTGGGTGGCTCAGTCATTAAGTGTCTGCCTTCAGCTCAGGGCGTGATCCCAGAGTCCTGGGATCAAGCCCCACATCACATTCTTCCCCTGGGAGCCTACTTCTTCCTCTCCCACTCCCCCTGCCTGTGTTCCCTCTCTCGCTGGCTGTCTCTCTCTGTCAAATAAATAAATAAAATCTTTAAAAAAATAAAAATAAAAAAAATAAAAAGTACAGAACATTATTTTACAGTTACACTTGACTTCATGTTCTGACTCCTTCATTCAAACTATGTTTCTTTTAATCCTCTCTTGAGCAGTTGGAGCAACTTAATTGTATTTTACTACTCATAAATCCTACCTTAATCACTTAATTCCTACTTGGGACTTTTTTTTTTCAACCACACTCATTTCTGTCACTTTATTAAAAAATTATTGTGAATTATACAAATTTGCAGAAAAAATATGTAAAATATACACATATATATACAATTTAACAAATATGAAGTTACCAACCATGTAACCTATCTCGACCCTAGAACAGGACATGGCCAACATTGCGAGTACCCCCTTTCTCTTTGTAATCCCAGTTCACCCACTCATCCCCTAGAATGTTGACTTTCTTTTTCTTTATAATAATTTTTTATTATGTTATGTTAGTCACCATACAGTACATCCCTAGTTTCTGATATAAAGTTCCATAATTCATTACTTGCTTATAACACCCAGTGCACCATGCAGTACGTGCCCTCCTTAATACCCAAGGGGAGGGGGGTGTGGAATTAGAATGTTGACTTTCACAGCAGTCATTTCCTTGATTTTCTTTATAGTTTTACCACCTATATATGTATGTATATATATATAAATATATATACATATGTATCTTTAAATAATATAGTTTAGTGTTGCTTATTTTTGGATTTTATTTAAATGGAATGATACTGTATTATCTTGTGCCTTGCTGCTTTTGCTCAACAACATTAATTTGTAAGATATAAGCTTGTTATTGTATATAGCTGTAGTTTATTCATTTACATACATTTGATATTCTATCAGTATATGTCTTGTATGAAAAAACCATCCCTTATTTATGTCATCAATTTATTTGTGGATATTTGGTTGTTTCTAATTTTAAACTATTGTGAACAATGATTCTATATGCACATTTATCTAAAGCACTCTAAAGAGTGGAATTGGTGGATTGTAGATTAAGCATATCTGAAAGTCTACAAGACAATGTCAAGTTTTTTTCCCAAATTAGTTGCACCAGTTTATACTCCTGCCAGTTTCTTTTGAAATTTCTTTCTTTTGGAATATAGTTTTCAGTTTGGTGATAATTTCAAAAACTAACTTAGTGACTTTAAAATTCTATACTGGGGGCGCCTGGGTGGCTCAGTCGTTAAGCGTCTGCCTTCGGCTCAGGCCCTGAGCCCAGGGTCCTGGGATTGAGCCCTGCATCGGGCTCCTTGCTCCGCTGGGAGTGTGCTTCTTCCTCTCCCCCTGCTTGTGTTCCCTCTCTCGCTGCCTGGCTGTCTCTCTCTGCCAAGTAAATAAATAAAATCTTTTAAAAAAAATAAAAATAAATAAAAATTCTATACTGAATATGTTTGTGTTTTGTGTAGGAACATGAATGTAAACTGACTCAGGAAATTCTAGAATTGATTGACAGAGAGGTGGACCTTATGATGAGAGGAGTCAAACATCATAATCTTGAAGGACTCAGAAAAAGAATTGCAACACTCTTTTTTCATTACATCAAAACACCTCTATTTAATCCAGAAGTTGCAAGACATCTTAAGGTACTCTACTTTTTTTCCTGTATTTTTTTCTCAGAATTCTGAGATATGCCATAGTAAATTGAAGTACATTCAAATTTTGTTTTAGTGCTTTACTTGGGGTCCATGTGGAAGACCATCTTGTTGGTGAAATCTCTTTTAAATGACTGTTTTTTATGTTAATAAATTAAACTTAGTCTTTAACTTCTTCTGTGTCTATATTTTTGTACTGAATTCCTCCCTACTCTCTGAACCAAACTGAATATTGTACTGTGCAATCCTGATCTCTCACACTATCATGCTTTTGAACATACTATTACTTCCACCTGGAATGCTCTCCCCTATTTCATTCAGCCAGCTCTTGTTCATTTTCTGACACTTAATTCACAGGTCCGCTCCTTCATGAGGCCTCAGAGAGAATTAAACTTTTCATTTCTTTCTTTTTTTTTTTTTTTTTTTTTTAAGATTTTATTTATGACAGAATGGGAGGCAACGAGAGAGGGAACACAAGCAGGGGGAGTGGGAGAGGGAGAAGCAGGCTTCCCGCTGAGCAGGGAGCCCGATGCGGGGCTCAATCCCAGAACGCTGGGATCATGACTTGAGCCGAAGGCAGGCACTTAATTACTGAGCCACCCAGGTGCCCTAAACTTTTCATGTCTGAGATTCCATATGTGCCTTGTTTGTGTTCCCTTATAATATTGCTTAGTCATAGTTATTACTAAACAGATCTGTGTAGATATCCTGAGAGAACTTCAAATGTAATATGTATTTGTTCCAATTCCAACATGCTTAGGCTTCTATGAGGATTTTGCTGTCTAGAGCAAAGAAAAATACCTTATTGCCTTCTCACTGTCCAAAACTATTTAAAGCAGTTTTAGTAAAGTTTGGAAAGGAGTAGTTTACTAAGAATTCTAGTGTTTATTCTAATGATTATATTTAGGGCTATAATTTATTAAGAAACTGGTTAAACATCTATTTTGCTTTTTTGATATAAAATCTCAATATTTAGTCAAAACTTTTAGAAAGATAAAATTAATTTCTTTTTTTAATGGATTTTTATTATTTATTTTATTTTTATTATTTCTTTAAGATTTATTTTTTTATTTTTAGAGAGAGAGAGACAACATGTGCAAGCAGGGAGAGAAGTAGAGGGAGATGGAGAGAGAGGATCCCAAGCAGACTCCCCACTGAGCCCAGAGCTTGATTTGGGGCTCCATCTTTCGACCCTGAGATCATGACCTGAGCAGAAACCAAGAGTCAGATGTTCAACTGACTGAGCCACCCAGGTGCCCCTTTAATGGATTTTTAAAACTTAATTGTATTGCAAGAGAATATGACACAAAGTCAGCGGTGCCCAGCTGGCTCAGTCTGTAGAACATGCAACTCTTGATCTCAGGTTTGTAAGTTTGAGCTCCACGTTGGGTGTAGAGATTACTTAAAAATAAAATCTTAAAATAAATATATATATGTGTGTGTATATATATATGTGTGTATATATATATATACACATATATATATAATATATAACAAAACTCCAAGAGAAAAGTTGCCTATTATATTATTTCTTATTCAAATTAGTGTTTTTTTTGCCCAAGCTATGTTCTAGTCCTCTACATACTTAACTCAGCTTTTATATGTTTGCAGTAGTAGAATTTAGTATTCTACACATTCACATAACATACCATCTTATTCTGTTTTTAAATTTACCTTTGGTAAAATTCACTGTCTGGGGGTCTGTTTTGACAAATGCAGTCATGTAATCAATAGCACACTCAAGATAAAAAAATAGTTTTGCCTCCTTCCCCCAAGTTCCCTCATGCTGCCACTTTGTAATCAGCACTTCCCCCAGCTCCCTGACCCTTGACCAACACGGGTCTGCATTTTTATCTACGATTACACTGAATCCAGTGTGTCATATAAAAGGAATCCTACTGTATGTAGCTTTATGAGAACTGGCTTCCTTCATTTAGCATATTGCATTTGATATTTACCCGTTTTTGAGTATATTGTTAATTTGTTTTTATAACTGAGTAATATTTTTGTTGTCTGCATGTGTTGTCTGCATATACCAGAGCTTGAGTAGCCGTTCACAGTTAGAGAACATTGGATTGTTTGTTAGTTTTGGGCTTTTGTGGTTAAAATCACAACAAACACTTGATTGTGAGTTTTTTTTGTAAATGCATATTTACCTTTATAAGAGATGGCCAAGCTTTCTTTCCACACTGGCTGTACCATGTATGTCCCCATCTGTAATGTGTGAGAGTTCTAGTTGTTCTGCATCCTTGTCAGCAGCTGGTATTGCCAGTCTCTCTCTTAATTTTGGAATTCTAATGTGTAGTAGTATCCTGTTACGTTTCAATCTGTGATTTCCTAATGAATATATTATTAGACATCTTTTCATGCATCTTTTTTGCCATCCATATAACTTTTTGGTGAAGTATCTGCACATATCTTTTGCCACCACCCCCCTTCTTAAAATTGAGTTATTTTCTCATTACCGAGTTTTGGAAATTCCTTTTGTATTTTATATGTAAGTTCTTTGTAAGATATATGATTTGTAAATATTTTCCCTCAGTCTGTAGCTTGTCTTCTCATTCTCTTAATAGTATCTTTAACAGAGCAGATTTTTTTTATTTCAATGAAGTTGAATTTATTCATTTTTAAAATGGATCATACTTTTGGTGTTTATTTTGTACTTAAGAAATTCTTTTGGAAGAATTAATATTGTTAAAATGTTCATACCACCCAAAGTGATCTATAGATTCCATGCAATCCCTATCAAAATTCCAATGACATTTTTCACAGAGATGGAAAACAAAATCCTAAAATGTGTATGGAACCACAAAAGTGGTAAACCTCCTGTGTAGCCAAAGCAATCTCGAGAAAGAACAAAGCTGGAGGCGTCATGCTTCCTGATTTCAAACTATATTCCAAAGCTGTGTAGTTCATACAGTATGGTACTAGCACAAAACCGACACATAGATCAATGCCACAAAGCAGAAAGCCCAGAAACAAACCCACAAAAGGATTTCTAAGGATCATTTCTTTACTAAATGATACTGAAAAAACTGGATAGCCTCATGCAAAAAAATCAACCTTTATCTTACACCACATACAAAAGCAACTCAAAATAGGTTAAAGATTTAAATATAAGACCTGAAACTATAATATTATTAAAAGGAAATATAAGGAAAATCTTGTTGACATTGACCTTAGCAATAATTTTTTGGTCATGATTTCTAAACCAAAGGTGACAGAAGCAAAAATAGACAAATGGGATTGTATCAAACTGAAAACCTGCACAGAGAGGAAACAATCAACAAAACGAAAGGCAACCTACAGAATGGGAAAAAATATTTGCAAACCATATATCTGATGAGTTAATATCCAAAAAAAAGGAACTTATACAACTCAATAGCAAAATAATTTTAACCCAATTAAAAATGGGCAAAGACCTCAATAGACATTTTCTCAAAGAAGACATACAGATGGCCAACATGTACATGAAAAAGTGCTCCACATCACTAATCATCGGGGAAATGCAAATCAGAATGGCAATGAGATATCCTCTTATACCTGTCAGAATGGCCAGTATCAAAAAGACAAGAAATAACAAGTGTTGGCAAGGGCAGGGAGGAGAAGGAACCCTTGTGTTCTGTTATCTGAAATTTAAATTGGTACAGCCATTTCAGAAAACAGTATAGAATGTCCTCAAAAAATTAAAAAAAAACCACTACATGATGCAGAGTTTCAGGTTTTGAATATCGATCATTGCGCCAACCCAAATTTAGTGTTAAGATAAATGAAAAGAGAAAAACACTTTGTTTAGTGAGCTTTTATTTACACATGAATCTAGCCTGTAAGATGAATGTAGTGTGACACCAAAAATCTAAATTCTTTTTAAAAATAATAGAGATTTCTTAACATTTTGGCAGGATAAATGAATATTACTTGAAATTTAAATTTTGTGTAGAATAGGAAGTTAAGGGAAAATAGGACTTTAAAAATTAACTAACTTTTTATCTCATTCTAAGATAAGTTAGCCCTCAGTGCTTCTGTTGGTTAGTATTTGGCCTGACTTTTATAACTTCCTTCCTTTCTTTTTGTTTTTGTTTTTTACTGTTTAGGTCCCTCAAGACCCATTGAAGTTTTATAAGAAGATTTATTTTTGCCACGGTTGCCAGCTCTATTTGCCTTCCACAGAGTTTGCCGTCTCATCCACCTCACACCGCATATACCGGTGTCGTCACTGTATTAATCTTGACAATGAGACTCGACAACGAGAATCATTTTTGAAGTACAAAGGTTTACTTCAACGGCTCTACTATTCAGAAGCGGATTATGAAGATGATTCCAAAATTGCTTTCCTGATGCAGGTATGATCAGGAAGGGTTGCCAATCATGGATGAAATTTGTTCACTAATTGACAGAAAAGATTCCTGCCTTCCCATAAAAACATTTTAAAATAGTGGTTCTTTTGTTTATGCTTATACTTTGTGAAGCTTGCCCCTCTGGCAATTCTAAGTCTATGCAGACCTCGTGATAAAAAACCATTTCAAGAGGTTTAGCTACTATGGTTTAGATTTAAAAAAAAGTTTTTAAACAGTTACTTCATTTCCCCCAATTTGCTTCTTTTTTCATTAAAACAGCAAAGTCTTTTTAATAACACTAAGCAAATTGCTTAATCTTTATGAAATGTCAATTTATTCATTTGTAAAGTGGAAATAAAATGACTTACAATAACCCTGAGGATAAGGATAGTGGCAAATATATTTTGAAAAGCACTGAATACCATATACGCGTAAGATAAAATTAACACACTGGAAGAAATATATGCAGCTTTCTCTGGGTTAAAGATACAGTCATGACTGTGAAACTGATAATGGAGCTTGGGCAGAGTGAGGAGAGATTTGGTGAAAAATAAGAAGCTATAAGAAGCACTGAAAATGTCATGAATAATGTTTCTCTTTTAAAAATACACTCAATATGATTATTTCCTCAAGTAATAGAATAATCTTGAAGAAATGTTATGTTTAGAAGAAAACATTATTTTTCACACTTGTTTTGACATGCAGCTCCAAGATATTCAGTACCTGGTAGAGAACATCTGGGCATCCCAGTCAGTGCTCAGTGCCTGGAAGGATCTCAATGATCTGGTTATGGTCAGGTGGGATAAGTCCTTGGAATGGTCCCCCTGGAACTGCATTCTTCTTACCAAAGATGAAGGCGTTGCTCATCTCAAGCTAACAAGTATTGAAGAGGTGAGAAAGCGGAACTTTATTTGAGGAATTAACTTAATCATTGAAAATATTAGAGGATAACTTGACTGCCCTTTACTACGTTTTCCATGCATAATTTACATACTTCCATTGGATTAAGAAACAGACGATGAACAACAGTAACAAATGTGTGTATGGTATGTATGGCTGAGATTAAAATTAAAAGGAACCTAAGGCACAGAAAAGGACAAGATAAGAGCTCTGAACATCTTACAAGTGTCTAAACTTGATACCCCTCTCTGCTAATAATAGCAAGTTCAAGTATGTCATTTCATGGTAAATTACATGAGAGCAGGGATTTTATTTAGCTTATTCATGTCTATAGCTCTAATAAGCTACACCAGTGCCTGTCACAGACTAGGAGTTTAGTAAATATTTGTTGAATGAATAAATGAAATACCAGATAGGTATTATATAACCTAGAATCTGCCCTTCTTTGATTAACCATCATGAGTCTGCCTAAAAAGCACACTAAACTCTCACATTTTGTTCATAATCTTGTGCTCTAATTGGCAATCATACTGATGGGGTATGGTTCTGAGGCTCCATTTTTCCTTTTCTCCTAACTGACCGGGAGTGGGGAAAGCACTGTAAAAATTCAATACCATTTAATTTTAGTAACTTACAAGATGCAATCTGTAAAACATTTTGATGAGCAGAATTGAGTTCATCAGAGAGCTTCAGTTACACTATGCACGCTTAGGATCCCAGCCGCTGATACTGATTCTCTGTCTCCTATTGATTAAATTTCTATACTATTAATTGCATGCAAAATGTCAGTTAAGAGAAAATAAAGAAATGACCAGATTTAATAGTCATTTTGAATGGTGCTATGCCCTGCTTGTGTTGTTACTGAGGAGAGAGAAGGTATGAAGAGGAGAAACTAGTTAAATTTTCAGCTTTTTTTTAAATAATTTTCCAGCAGAAGCCAGGTTAAGAAAAATTTCACTCTAGAGATTGAAAGAAAGAGCAGCATGAAACTAAAACTGTTAAATATTATATTTAGAACTAAACTGCTTCACAAATATGTAATCATTGGAAGCATAGCCAACACTCTAATATTATTTCATCTAGGACCCATAGTGGGATTGAAGTTCATTCCCAAAGCTGATATTCTACTGCTTCAGTTAATCCACACTCCCTTTGTGTATTTAATCAAATTACTGCAGTACCAAATTAAATGTTGTATTCACACGCATTTCTAATTTCAGGATGCTGATCTTACTGAATTTCTATAAATAGAGCTAAGGTTCTCAACCAGACAAACAAAAAAAAATTGCCTTTTTATGATTCTGGCCTACTGTAATCTGTTAAGTATTAATAGTCAACCTTGTTAAAGAATAGTTTATGTCTTGCCACAAGTTAAAACATTTCTAAAATTTCCTTAATGCACAGAGATATTTGCTTTCTCAGTAAGTAAAAAAATGCTCAAAATTTAAAATAATTTTGGCTCCCTGAAATCATGACACAAGTTATAGGAAAAGCCTGGAAAAAGACTTCTGTTCTCTGAACTGTAAATGAGGCAGAACAGTTTCTCGTGGTGTGCACGTTGGTCAAAGTAGGAACAATAGTGAATTTAAAGTCAGGAGTCCTGACCCAGCATTTCCCCATTTCTGTCACTAATAATCTGTAGGACATAGAGAGAGACCTACCTTCTCTGCGTCATAAATTTTTAAGAATGTTAGCTAAAAGCATGCCATCAGTGGAGAGGATCAGAGCAGCCCTGGTTGAATTCTGGCTCTATCACTTAGGAGCTGGGAGAAGTTTAGCAAATTGCTGATGTTTCAGTGCCCTAGTTTTCTCATCTGTAAAAAGGGGATAATATGAAAAGTGGATGATACATATTCGATATCTTTAGAAGTTGCTTATTGTTCCTTTGCTGGTACATACCATAATATGCTTTTCTTACTTGTAATGCTTACTTTTTTGTTCTTTTAAGTTGCTTTGAAAAACCTATAAAGTTCTATACATGCAATTTAATGTTGCATAACAGAAATGTGTTGGTTTTCTTAATGAAGTAGGGACTAAGAAGTGGTAGAACACAGATTAGTGCAAAGGATGAGTACTTTGCCCTGGTATATGTGTCTGTAGAGAGGAGACTTAAAAATACGCCCAGTAGTCTCCTGCCGGGTGCTCTCTGCCGGAGTATATGCTCTGGCTCCTCTTCAGGCTTTCTTTACCTTTGTTTTGACACGATGGAGAGATCTTTAGTGAGGGATGTCTTACTTTTAGAAAACAAATTTTAGGAGGAGGTACAAGTTGTATTTGTGATTTGGTTGAAAAGAAGGGTCGATTAAGATTAATAAAGGAAATAGATGGTATTTATTAATTCAACCAGAATTTTCTTTTGAATGTGCCACATACTGTGCTATGTGCTTGGAGAAAAACAAGGGCATGTAAAGGACACAGTTCTTCATTGTTTCAGTTGTATTCAAGTTTGGTTGCAAATAATGGACTAAGCAATTGATAATCATTTGATCAAATGTGAAGTTAGTTTCCATCAAGCAAGAAGTCCAGAAGTTGGCAGTCTGGGGTCTGGATGGTGGCTCCACAATGTTCTCAGAAACCCAGGCCCTCTAACTTTTTCTTCAGCTTTAACATTTGACTTTCATTCTCATGCTTGTGGACTCTTAGGGATAAAATAGCTACATCATCTCCTGCATTCTCTTAAAAAGCTTTCTTGTACGCTTTGTCCAATGGCTTCTGTTATATATATCCGTGTATGTTTATATATATATACGTGTGTGTGTGTGTATATATATATGTATATACACACACATATATATATGTATATATGTATAATGGCCTGAAACTTCTCACGTGCCCATCCCTAGCTAGAATAAAGGCTGGGAAAGCTAAGCATATCACAAAATACAAAATCAGGCCTCTAAATACCAGTGGAAGAGAGATTGAGACTGCCACTCTAATTAGAAAACAGGTAGTCTTATACAGTGGCAGTGCTACATAACAGAAAAAGTTCAAAGTACTATTCTAGCTGTCGAGAGAGAAGAAGCCTAAACGTTAATTAAGAATAAAAGTAGAAAGGTACAGAGGCTTGATAAAGGCAGAAAGGTTTTTTTTCTATTTAGAAGACAGAAAATGGACTCATGATGCGGGAATCTAAGGTGGTAAAAAGGGGAGCAAAGAGAGGTTTATACTGTCAGAATACCATTGTGATCTTTGTTTTGGACACGAGACGAGAGGTAAGTACCAATTTTAGAAAAAAATAACTCAGTCAAAAGTCAGTAATTGTATCAGTGTTGAAGTAGATTTAAAGAGAGAACCAAGGTGACAAGATCATTCATTCAAAAATACTGATTTTTGGTGGTGTTGAGAGACCCTTACATGAAGAAAACCCAGTTTGAACCTTCAAGGAGTATTCCTTATACTGGAGAGATCCTCAAGCAGATAGTGAAATTGAAGGAAGAATGAACTAAATAATACAACTAAAATACATAAAAGTACTTGCAAGTAAGGAAGAAGGAGGGATTAGTTTGGGCTCAGAGGTCAGGGGGAGAGTCAGGAGAGGCCTCAAGTTTAGAGCATCATGGGAGGTGAGCCCTGAAAGATGATAGGCAAAGTAGGAAGCAATGTTCTCTGGGCTGAGAGAACAGACAAGCAAAGGCACTGAGATATGAAAGTGTTTTTATTTTTTTGCTTGGCAAAATGTATCTGTAACATTTAACAGAATTTGATTTTCTTTTCTTTTCAGGGATATGAACCCTTGTTTATTCACAAGATCAAACACAAACATATCCTGGCTAAGAACTATTTTTCTCAAATTCCAGTGCTGGCTTCATTTATACTTGATGATGGTGAAATAGATGAGATCAGAAAGAAATATCATTCAGAAACAGCTCCTAAGATTATAGTGTCCCAGAGGCCTGGTCCCTAGAAGATCCAGGAGTATTTGATGATCAGTATTTCCGTCCACTGAAAATAGAGGAATAGAGGAAAATAGAATTTTATCTTTTTACAGATTTTAATTGTTTTTGTTCCTCATAGTATCATAAGTTGTATGAAGACAAAACATCCCTATAGAAATGCTTTATTATTAGATGTTTAGTGAAAATCAAAATACAGTTTTGTTCCTGAAATTAATATTTTAAAATAAAGAGAACATTTTTATTTTTCATATTTTCACATTAAAATTTTTAAGAATTTCAAATGCACTTATGAAACCAACAAATCAATACTAGGGTTAACTTTCAACTCAAATAATTTATTTTAGGTTAAATGTAATTGTAGAATAGTCAGTATATCTTAAAAATCTTTACAGGTAGGATAAAAGATGCTATGTTAATACAGCAATTTGAATCTTCACTTTCTGTTTTCTACTTTTACCTTCGATCCGTCCTAAAATCCCAGTAAAACAACTGGAATTATTTATAAACAAACAAACAAATGCATTCCATGCTTGAAAACAAGGTAAACAGTAGAACTATCTTTTATCCCATGGGAGGAAAACTCCCTGTGGGGCAATGATGACATTCTGGAGGAAGGATGAACTTTGTTAAGTAAACTGTAACAGCTCCATCCCCAATAAGCCAAAGGAATAACTGTGACCACATGCATGTCAGAGAACTACGGTGATGAACAGGGTGTATCAGTCTTAATAGGAAATTGATGGCACACTCAAAATAGGAAAATTCAAGGAGGGTATATTTACAAAGGGACTTATAAAGTGTGTGCAGTATTTAGGAAAACTAAAGGAATAGTGCAGGAACTCAGGGCCAATATGAGATAAGCTGTCCTGACCCCTAGTCTTAAATGAACGTGCAGAGGGAGAGGTCTGAGAATGCTCAGTGTAAAGATGATAACTGAGAGGATCAGAAACCAACTGTTATGGGATAGCCAACCCTAGGTGGTCTCATGAACTGGAGAAATAAGTACTCTAATTTCACGCTTCTCCCTTCCTCCAGTCTTCTGCTTATGTTTCCATTGGTAGAACCCAGAAGGAAACCAGGAGAAATAGAATTCTGTTGGCATAATTCATGCAGTTTCAGGGCAAAGAGTGGAGTAGGTAATGGGGATAGTGGATCTGGATGGCTACATAGAAGATATCTTGCTAGAAAGAGAATTTAAAGTGAAGCTCTATAACTCAAGTAGCAGTATTTCACACACACACACACACACACACACACACACACCCCATAATTAGAGAGAAAGAGAATGGGGTGAGGGGAGAATTTTTCTCCTAATTCCAATCAGTAGTTAATGAGCTGTTCTCTTCACTTTAGTGCTCAGGGAATTCAAGCTAAATATTATTTGTTCTACATAAATATTTGCCAATATTTCAGCAACATATTTTCTAGGACATCTAAAATTATTTTTTCATTTAGCAAAAGCATGGCACATGATGATTGTTTTTAAGGAAATAAACATCAAGGAGGGAAGTGCTATAAATGATGTTATTTTCAGGTTTCCATGGACAATTCAGACATTACGGGAAATTTCTAAGTGGTAAAAATTACAGACGGGATTAGATTGGGGACCATTCTGATTGATAATAAGCAGGTAATAATTTAACTCAGACAACAGTAGGTTTACACTGGTGTAAATGATCAGATTTTCACAAGACAGTATATGAGAATGTCCCATCTTAGAGAAGGAAGGGCTGGGGAGGCAAGCATCAAGGGAGAAATATTCAGATAGGGGCAAATAAGGGTCTTTGGGAATTCCACTATTTACCCTAGGGATGAAGCTACTGACTAGATAGCATTTGCTCCTAGTATGAAGATGTGTGGAATACAGCCAAGAGGGAGAGATCAGCTAGAGCGAGTGAATTCATACAGGGAAAGGGACAGTACCTACAGGGCTGTCAGAATAACCACTAAGGGGGAAAAACAGCTCAACAACACACAGACTTTCCCCAATATTCTGCTAAACGCTTTTCAATTCTTCTGGAACTATAGTTTTCAATTTAGACAGCTACCAGAAAATCCAAAGCAGAAGAGACTAGAAGAGGTATCTGGTTAGAGAGCCGTCAGTGGGGGAAAGTCAGGTTGCCACGCACTAAAATCCTAACTCTAGCATACTGGAAAGCAACAGCTCATTGCAGTTGGTTCTCCTGCCTTCATAGTATCTGCATTCCTCTAGTTTATGACCTGATGACGATACTTCCCTTGGCCCACTAACAAATGAAACTATAGAAGGCGTTTCCTTCTTTCTCCTTAATGAGGACTGTATTATACAGATAGATGGCTAAATAATAAAATAGGACAAAATTTTATATCTGCAAATAAATAAAAACAAGCTGATGAAGAATAGTCGCTAGATATAGAGATAGATAGATAGATAGATAGATAGATAGATAGAGATAGAGATAGAGATTCAAAAATCAGAAAGGGACCCTTCTGAGGAATGAGAATAAATATTCATTTATCAAATCTCTTGATTCATGTTAAGGATATTTGATAGCACTTTGCATCCTTTGGGCAAAAAAATGATACTGGGAAAAATCACTATTACACAAGATAAACAATTGCTAAATTACCAAAAACAACACATAGATGGCAATGAACAGCAGATTTGATACTTTAAAGATGAATCTAAAATAGAGATTTGATAGATTAGCTCAAGATAGTTCTCTAGAATTTAGAGGAAAAGGACAAAGCAATTAAGTAGATAAGCAAAAATAATAAGTTTAATAATCTTGTTGTATCTACACTAGAGATAACATGAGCCTAGAATGGAATAGAAAAGGAGAAACAATTAGCAAAGAGAGATTTAAAGCCCATTTTCCTAAGCTAAAAAGACATATAACTTTAGCTGTGTAAAGAATCTACCAAGTACTGGGAAAATTAATATAGAGACACAGAGACTGAAGCTCATGGTATTTCTGAATTTCAAGAATATTGGACAAATTCTATAAGCATTCAAGTTAGAGGGGAAAAGTTAGCCACAAGAAAATAAAATCAATAGCAACATCATAGATTTCTCGTCTCCAACACTGAATGCCAGCAGGGAGGAACATTTCTATTGAAGGATTTTGAATTTTGAGGGTAAAAAAAATTAACCTAAGAATTTTACTTTGGGGCAAATATTTGTGAAGACAGTAGAAAGGCATTGTTGAGCAGAAAGCATATCATGAATCTCTGTGTACCCATTCTGTACTCCAGCCAACCTTAAAACTGGGAGTAAGGGTTGGGCATGGTATCATAAATGAGAAATGGCAGTGAGCACTACAACCCCAAGATCCTTTCTAAATGATCATTTGCCTGATTATGAAACAATGTAATGAACAAAAGTGATTCCTCAAATGAAAATCTATACTGAAAAAAAAATCAATCTACAAAAATAATACCCTGACTATTCCAATAAAATGTCTCCTACAGGAGTGTTCAGAGGGATGAAAGTGTTCCAGGTCTTTTTAATGGGAGAAGGGTCAATAGATAGCTAGGAAAGTAGATATTCAAATATTTAGTTTAAAATTTTAAAGGCAACTGCTAGCAGAATGAGGGTGGAATTATAAATATTTCTAGAGAGAAAAAGGGAACATCAACATACTTGAGAACTATTGTGAAATAAGGGGTTTTGGGTTTGGTTTTCTAAGGTTAGCTGGAAGAAGTACATATAAGAAAAACTGGGTTAAAAATATCACAGTGCATAAGTTCAGATAGATTAAAGTTCTTTAGTATAAGTGTTATCATATTGTATTAAAAGAGTAAACTAAATGCTGTGTACCAGATATATACCCCTAGTGAAATGACATCATAAAGGTTAAAAGTAATGATGTTTAGTAAAATTGTAATAGTTGTATGTAAGTAGACAACAAAAAATGTTGGCAATATTAATTTTAAGGATGAAACTAAGAAGAAAAACAGAGCAAAGGGAGTTACTTTATATTGATAAATTATTATTCACAATATAAATGAATAATCAATCTCTGTTAGATACAAAAGTACATTTTTAAAAAGTCACTTGAAAAACCATTCTCCATAGGCTTCTTGCACTTCTGCATGTTTTTTGAGCAGAGATAGTAACTTTTCTTCAGACTTATTTTGAAGGATGTTTGTATAGCAAGCAGTCTTGGAAGATAGGGATAGTGTCTACTGTTCACTATAAAAGATTCAGAATTTCTAAGCCCAGGATTTCTACCCTGCGTAGGAACTCACTGTGTGTGCATGTGTCATCCGGACTTTGTATCTCCCTGGGGGAATTAGGGCAAAATGCTGATATTCTGGCTGCTGCTATTTCTGTGAACAATAAATTGTGCTTCATCTCTGACCCTGGAGTCTCATGTCTTCCCCTGTCATCTACGAAATTCTGGCAGGCAAATTTGTTAGCTTGTAATTGGGTAGCGTCTCAGACCCTCTGCAGTTCTTGACCCAGATAACCTTAAAAATGAAAAAAAAAAAAAAAAGAGAGAAGTGAGTCAAGAGGTAGAAAATGTTTCTTTTCTCTTTCCAGGAGCACTGGGTGACTGATTGCAATTCTCCACTCTCTTGAAATGAGGCGGGATTATGTAACATGCTTTGCCCAAAGTGTAATGCAAGTAAAATTGTCTTGTGTCACAACTGAGCATTGAAAGAACAAAGAATTCTAATTCTATAGATATTCTTCTAAGGAATAGAGAAAGAGTGAATACTCCCCAACTCATGAGGCCAACACATCCTTGATATCAAAATTTGACAAGGCTAGTACAAAAAAGAAAGTGATAGGCCAATTTCACAATGAATATAGATGCAAAAATCCTAAACAAAATATTAGCAAATAAAGGTTAAAAACACATTAAAAGATAAAATAACATGGCTTTTGCTGGATATTCTTCATTTGCTTCTTCAGATCTCCCTTCCGCCCTTCTCCTCTCTGCTTTGTGCCCTGAGAGGCTGCTCTTTCTGCACTGCATCAATGAGTGTGATGTCCTCCAGTTGCATTTGGTCAATGGGAAGCATCAACAGGACGTTTGAGGTCTGAAAGACAGAGTTTCGGTGTTTATTCCCTTGGCTTCTCCTATCTTTTTGATCTGTTATTGTCAGTGACTGCATTTATGTGCCTAAGACCATATCTCTGGTTTTATAGTCAGCCCTTCTACTCTTTAGCTCTCTCTGAATTCTGAGATTCATTCCTTCGTTTTATTCCTTTAGATTGTGGGTGAGTTGCTTTCTTTTGTAGCTAGCTTTCAGGTGCTTTAGTTTTTCATTTTGATTTCCTTAAACAGTGCCCTCTCCTTTATAAACAACCCTTTTCTAAGTACTTCTCAAATTAACCAGTTTGAGTGTGCCTGCTGGACCCTGTCAAAAACAGTAATTGGTACTAGGAATGATCCCAGCAAACAGACTTTAAAATGGAATCTAGGCTTGGGCTGCTCACATATTTGAAGAACATACGGATAACCTCCTTGCCAGGGGGAAATAGGACACTGGCGATATGCAGCATGTGGTAGGATCATGATTACTCAAAATACCACAAGTGGTGGCATAGAATGGGGTGCATGTGGAGGATAAGCATAGTGAAATCAAATGGCTGAGCCAATTAGTCACTTTGATGACAAAGATTGTGCCATACGATGGTATTTCTTACACCAGAAAGGGTTCATAATGAAAGGGATAAATTGAAAGCCTTGAAGGTCCAACACAAGGCCCAGAGAGAAATTTAGAAAGCCTTTATGACAACTCTACAGAAAATTACTTATCTCCTGTGTTTACATGGCAGATGTGGCTGAGGATTAAGTCTAGAGCCCAGTATAAGGCTTATAGAGTTGTACTGTCAATTAAGTGTGTACCCCAGCTAGATCTCATGCTAAGGTAAGGATAGTGGTGAAAAAGAACAAACAAGGTATGGTCTGGTATGAGTTAGCCTATATACTGAAAGAGTTGTAGGATTATGTCAGTTTTTGTCAAGAGTCAGGGGAGCATGTATAAGAGTTTATTCTAAGACTATTAGACCGAAAAGGACAAAACAAAAGATTGTATCAAGCCAAATTCATGTACTTGCCTAGAATTCAGGATTTAATGTGTTGGTTTGAGGCCCTGTGAATTGCTGGATGTGTAAACTAAAGCCTGGACTCAAAAGTGGCATATATGAATGAGCTCAAAATGCAAGAACTGCCCTGGAAAACATTACTCAGGAGAAGGGTTGTTATGGATCTATTATGTGTGACTTTCTCAGACACGTCTTAGACGTGTCAGTAGTCCACAAGAGGATCTTCACCAAGGCACTAAGAAATACAACCATGAGTGGATTACCAGAATCTTTGAAAAGCTCTGTGGTAGCTGTTCCCTATAGGCTGGAGATGACAGTGGGCATACTAAGCTGATTTGATGGGAACAATGTGATTCCCAATGCTAAAAGCCAACTAGTGACGTTTAATCATCAGAGAAAAAGAGAACAGAGTTATAATAAAAGCCCTAGGAGCCGAGTGATTTGACCCTGCAGTGATTTATAACAATGATTAAGAGATAATCAGATCCATGGGAATGAAATGGACAGCTGTATTCATTTCCTAGAGCTCCTATAACAAATTACAGCAAATTAGGTGGCTTAAAACACCAAGGATTTATTTTCTCACAGTTCTGGAGGCAGAAGGCTGAAATCAAGGTGTTGGCAGTGCCCCACTCCCTCTGGATGCTATGTGAGAGAATCTTTTCTTGCCTCTCCCAGCTTCTGGTGGTCCCAGGAATTTCTTGGCTTCTTTGACTGTATTATTCCAATCTCTTCCCTTATGGTCACACGTGGCCTCCTTCTTTTTATGTGTCTGTCTTCTTTCTCTTATGAGGAACTTATCACTAGATGATTCACTAAGTGACTATATTACTTAAAAATGACCATAATAAACTGTGTGCTATCAGATTCACCCAGTCATAAAGTCAAATGTACACAGCACCATTCCATTGTAAAGTGGAAATTGTATATCCAAGAATGCCGTTGCAGGTTTGGAAGTTACAAGTAAACCACATGAAGGAGATACTTCAGACTCCCATAGCATATGCTCCTACTGCTTTCCCACCTACCCCTCAGCAAAGAACTATGACTCATGGAGAGTCCCCTGTGGTCACTTAAATAAAAGAAAAGAACTGGTTTACAGAGGATCTGTACACCATAGTGTCAATAGATGGTCTGGTTTAGGAAAAGGTCCGAACATACGCTTCCACTGTATTACAGCTCCACTTTGGAAGGCCATGGAAGACATGGATAAACAAGTCTCTACAAGGGAAGAATTTCAAGTGGTGCCATCTTGTTATCCACTTTTTGTGCAGTGGGACATAGCTGGTGGTATAGATCCACAGAGATCCATGGGCAGTGCCTAAAAGGTTAATCAACTGGAAAGAGACTTAGAATAACATTTAAACATTGGTGATAAGGAGTTTGGGGGAGATGTGTGTGGGTAAGTCTTTTCTGTGTAAGAGCCCTCCAGATGGCATCCACTGCAGAGCATGCTGTCAGTAATCAAGTGTTCAAGGTTATCCTCCTGTGTATCTCAGTCAGCTTATTTTACTAGATTTCTGGTGTTTGCTCAATGGGTTCATTTACAAACCAACCTTGATGGTATGGATGGAACTCATATATGGGTTTAGCAACAGGGATTTTGCTTCACCAAGGCTCATTTAGCTACTCTCACAGCTGGGTGTCTAATTTACCAACAGCAGAGGACAATAGTAAGCTACAAACTGATATATTCCCCAGGGAAAGCAGCTGATGATCTGATGGATAGTTGAATATGTTGGATTTTTTTTTTTTTTTATCAGGGAGAGGGCATTCTCACGAATATGGATGTTTAGTATGCATACGGATTTGTCTTCCTTGCTTACAGTATTTCTGTCTTGGACCTAGAGGAAGCGTTACTTATCCCTATGATGTCCTGTATTACATTACCTTCAACCAAGGACTCATTTCACAGAGTAGGAAGTGAGACAATGGGTTCATGTTCACAGAGTTCACTGGTCTTACATGTCTTTACTACCTAGAAATATCTGGCTTGATAAAATTCTAGAGTGGCCTACTGAAAGGTCAGTTATGGCATCATCTGAGTGATAGTACCCTGGAGTATTGGAGTCCTATCTTACAGGATGCAGTATATGGCTTAAATCATTGGTCAGTATGTGCTGTCTCCTTCACAGCCAGAATGCATGGGCTAGGATAGGAGAGACACCAACATCCACTAGTCAACTGGTGGATGTTGGTGTCTCTCCTATCCTAAAAGTACACAGACCTGGGAACAAAAGGAAAAAGCTGAGTGTGGCCCATTTCACTATTAAAAAAACACATTATATAAAATTATCACTTTCCATCCCTTCAGCCTTGCACTCAATGGATTTGTAGTCTTAATGCACAAGGAAGAAACTCCCCCAGGGAACACAGTGACATTCCCACTGAATTGGAATTTGAGACTCACTACACAATTCTTTAGAGAGCACAAATGGTCAAATAAGTGTGTCCAAGTGAACAGGTCATAATTTCTATCTTTTACAGGTTGAGAGTTACCAATACCTGGTTCAGAAAGAACGTTTTCATATTTTTTTTTTTTGGTTTTAAGATTATTTTATCCTTATCAGATCTCACAAAAGTCCCTGGCAACACCAAATGATATTCCAGATAGTGTGCTGCAGTGCCCTATTAGAGGTAATACACCATGTTGCTTTATGGCAATAATGTATCATTCCATAATGGGCATTATAAAACATCATTTTGCACTCACAAAACTATCACACATAAAATTTTGTAGAACAGTAATATATATTTAGAGGTAAGACTTTCAGAGGGAGAACTGAAAAAGTTTAGTCAAAAGAATAATATACTGGATGCTCTTTGCTTGAGAAGAATGTATATTCTGTTGGATGATGTAGTCTACAGATGTCCATTATATGCAACTAATTGGTGGTAGTGTTGAGTTCAACTATGTCCTTACTGATTTTCTGGCTGCTGGATTTGTACATTTCTGACAGAAGGATATTGAAGTCCCCGACTATAACAACATAATCCTAGTCCTCTCTTCCATCCCTTGTATCGTTGCTGTCATTCATTTCACTTATATATATAAGCATATAGATGATATATACAAACACAATCAAATGCTTTGTTGCTATTATTTTGAGTAAAATGTTTTCTGATCAATTAAGAATACTGTTTCAGTAGGTTGTGATTCTCTATTTGCCTGTCATTCTCACCAATATTGGGGGCAGGGGTTTGCCCTGTGACCTTACTTCTGTTATGGATCTAAGAAGAGTTGTTGACTTTTCAGTTAGCTCAGCTTTTTGTTAGGACAGAGTGGGGACTTATAAGCTTTTTACATGCTGTACCAGAAGCCCCCTGGATGCTCGTGGCTCGGAAAGAATCCTAATAATCCTTTTACAAACTTAAATTTAATGCACTGCAGATTTTTAAAAACATTTCTTATATTACACATCTAATATACATAAAATAGATAAAGTCAATTTAAAAAACATATACCTATACTCAATTTTCAGTCCCCATAAATATTATGCATTTATGTAATCAGGAAAGGAAAATACATACTAAGCTATGAACCTCTCGACTATGAACAGTTAGTGACAGTGTCTACTTTTCATACATTTTATGGACAGCTCTTGCAAGATGTTTGTGAAATCTAGACTGAATTTGAACTTCTTTCCCACATACAATGTAGAATTAAATTACAATCTCAACAAATACATGTTAAAAGTGATCTCAGATTCTAGAGAGCTGTTATATTTGCATCATGTCAAAACTGAAATTCAGAGCTTATCAAAAACTGAACTGAGCAATGTTTAATCATTGTGGGTTCAAGTGACCTGTGTGAAGATGAATATAGGGGATGCAAAAGCAAATTGATACTGAAAAGAGTGTTAAAGTTTTGCACAAGTCAGAAGTCTGTATCTTTCTGACTCCAATAAGCTAATAAAGTGGAATTTAGTATTTCATGCTAGTATTGGATCTGTGAATTGAATTAGGTGCAAGAACAAGTAATGAAAGAAAGAGTCTGGATTATTTTTTCTGAATAGCTCTTCAAATTTTTATCTACACAATATGCATTTTCACATGCTGGATATTTACCTTGGTTGGTTTTTTCCTACCTTCTCTCCCATGTCTCTACTTGTTCTAATCTTATTTTATGTTTTAAGGCCAGCCCAACTACTTCATTCAGTCATTTACTCATATATTCAGCACGTATTTCTCAAGTTTAATATGGACTAGTTATTATGCGTTGGGGCCACAGTGTTAAAATACTACCCATGCCCTAGAGAAACCCAGGTAAATAGACAAAAATTGCAATCTTTCTGTGCTTCCTCATTTATAAAGTAAAGTTGGCAATACTTCAGCTGCAGGATTGTTAAAAATTAGACTGTATATGTAAAATATAGGGGGCCAGGAAATATTAAATGTTTGTTAAATGAAGGATTAAAGTTTGCTTCCTTTAAGTGTTTTTAAGACAGCATAATTTTCTTTCTTTTATGATTTCATATGCAATATGTTGTTGGGGGACACTCAAAATTAGGTATACCCTCTAATGACCGGTCATTTTTTTTTTGTGGCCTACATGCTTGTTAACTATAAAATAGTGACATGGCCCTGTGGGGGTTTGCCCAACAGCCGTGGATGCTAATTTGACCCACGAGTCATATGTTACCTTTACTGTTTCCTTTTATTCAAAAGAGACAGAACTCTGCTTTCTAGAGGTGAATATTCCAGGTGTATAAAGTGTGAACAACTACTGTGATACTTTGCACCTATGAGCTTCACAAGTGTTCAAGAGGTTATGAACTTCCGGTGGCACTTCCTCAGAAAAACCCATCTTCACTACAGCTTTATCTGCAAATTGTTTGCCTGGTTCTCTCCTCCACTCAGCTTGGCTCCTGATTAATTCTTGTGTTTGGCAGCTTCCAGTGGTCTTCCTAACCTGCATTTATCTTCCCCGAATTAGAAGCAGCTAGGCAATTTTAAGAAGACAACAAGTCATTAATTCTCTCTTTTCTAATTTTTGTAAAACCAGTAATTCTCTCAAACTTTACGAGACTGCTTTGCCTTTGAAACAATGAAGTGTATATGGTCTTTAACTTTTTAGGCGTTATAATTTACAAATATCCTCTGAATGTAACAGTTTTAAAAATACCAGTCATTAGAATAAAAAATATGACTTACTGTGATGGCTCTCTTTTCCTTACCTGTTTTTAAGTTGATATGAATAAAACCAACTGGAGTTGGTCTTGCGCTGTAAGAAAGTATTTAATTTGTATTATGCACAGCAAGTAGCCAGAAAAGTCTCTTGATTTTGAAAAAAATTTTTAAGTTGCTTTTGAATAAAGAATAAAGAATTCTTATCTGCTAAACAAAAACCCCAGCTGTTTTATAGTAACAATATATTTTTGTAATTGTTTTCTTTGGAGAAAATTCAGAGATATTAACTATTTTTAGAACGAATTTAATGTCTGCTGTTTTTTCCAGCCTTTAAATTACATTATTATTTGACTGGACTCATCTTGATCTGCCTTTAAAATAACTTTTAAATAACTGTTAGGGAAAAACTTACTATGTAAGCTAAAATGTGACAGTATTGGTCAGGCTTCCTCCAGGTATGCAAGTGTGGAAAAAGAAAGCAGCCTTGGATATTTGATAAATCATAATAGTACTTTGTTTTAAAAGCATCAATATGCTAATAAAAATGCTATGATAAGAAATAGCGAAAGTAATTATGTTATTCTTTTAATAAAAGCCATATTACGCAAGACATAAATTTGACAACCTATGACTCATCAAAATGATCCTAAGTGCCTGAATATAACCTATAGTTGCAGCTCTTATTTACAATGGGTGAAGTGCACATAAGAGATTTGTTTTTATTGCATCGTTTGACTGTTGAGGTAAAATTTTAAACAGTGAAATACATAGATCCTTTATGTATAATTTAGCGGATTTTGAAAATATGTGAATACCTGTATAACTAATATGTTATAGAACATTTACATTACCTCAGAAAGTAGTTCTGTGGTCCCATACGGTCAATTCTTACCCACCATAGACAATTACCATTCTGACTTCGGTCATCAAAGATTAGCATTGCTAGTTCTTGAGTTTTATAAGGAATTCTTTTGTGCCTGGCTTCTTTTGTGCACTATAATATTTTTGAGATTCACTGATGTTGAATGCATGAGCAATTTGTTCATATTTATTGTTGAATGATATTTTATTTGGATTATTGCCAGGTTTTGGGGGCTAGCATAAATAAGCCGCTAAGAACTTTCTTTTACCTCGCCTTTTTCTGGACATATACTTTCATTTCTATCGAGCAAATATCTAGAATTGAAATTGTTGGGTTGAAGTGATGAACAGTTTTTTCTATAATTGGTTTTATTATTTTGCATTCCCACCAACAATGTATAAGAGCTGTATTTGCTCTGAATCCTCACTAGCGTTTAGTGGTATAGGTCTTTTCTGCATCTTATTGGATGTGAATTGGCATCTTATTGTAGTTTTAATTTACATTTTTCTGTTGACTAATGAAGAACAACTTTTCATGTTCTTATTGTATCATCCTTATACATTCTGTTTGAATGTGTTTCTTCAAGTGTTTCACCCATTTTTTGATTGGGTAGTTTTTCTTACTATTTAGTTGTGTTCTTTATACACTTTAGATACGAGTCCTTTGTCAGATACATGTGTGGTGGATATTTTCTTCCAGTCTGTGGCTCTCGTTTAATTATATTAGTTGTCCTTTCATGTAGTAAGTCCTTTCATGAATAACAGTTTTTACTATGAAATTATGAAAGTCCAATTAGTTATTTCTTTGGTGGTCAATGCTTTTGTGTCCTAAGAAAAGTTTGCCTTTCCTAATGTTTAGCGGGTATTGTTTCTTTCTACTTGCTTTGTAGTTTTAGCTTTACATTTAGGTCCTTGATTTATCTGAATTTCTATATATTAAGTGAGATTGGGATTGATTAAAGTTTTTTTAATATGAATATCTAGTTGTAATATGAATATCACCATTTGTTGAAAGGAATTTCCCGTCTCCATTCTTTTATTGGTACTATAATTGATTTTCTGTATTCCTTGCTGTCTACTTCATTGATAGCTGCTCTTTTATTAATTTATTGTTTCTATTTATTTTGGGTTAATGTTTTTTTAAAGATTTTATTTATTAGAGAGAGAGAGGGAGGAAGAGAGAGAGAGCACAAGCAGGGGGCTCAGGAGAGGGAGAAGCAGGTTCCCCACTGAGCAGGGAGCCTGATATGGGGCTCGATCCCAGGACCCTGAGATCATGACCTGAGCTGAAGGGAGGCACTTAAACAACTGAGCCACCCAGGTGCCTCAAGTGTCTTGTTTTTTCATAATCCATGAAGACCATCTCTTGTTACCTATCCCTTAATTGGGGAGTGCATTGGTTACTGGGAAGAGATTGGCCATAGGCGCTGGGCTAGTGCTCAAGTACATTTTCCTATTTATCACTCTAAAGAATAGAAGTAACCAATACGTGAGTGAATATAGATTCCAAAATGCTTTCACTAATGAAATGCTGGCGCCTTCACTTCTTAACCCCTTCCACAATCTGTAAGTCCTTCCTCCCTGCTGAATATTCCTGTCATTTAACCAACTTCTCTCATGTCACAGACCAGGCCTGTGTCCTCTGTTCCACTGTAAATGAGGATGGAAAAACATTTTTTCCATTTTTGGTATAATAAACTCTCATTTGATACCTAGAAATTGCACGGTTAACTTTTTCACCTGATGTTTATTACTTATTTCCACAGATACTAGCATAAATTTTGAAATTTCTTTACAAAGGGACACACCACCCCACTCCCTTTAACCCCAGCTTTACTATATGTATGGGAAGCCCCGCACAGTTTTCCCCAAGGCCATTCTTGATTTAAGGTGACAAAACATAGCCTACTTGCTGTAGGTATGTGGACTCATGCCTGTTACTTCTTCTTGAGTCCAGATTTGCAATTCGCTCATCTGTAAATTTCCCTCTTTTGAAACCAAATGTTCAGAAAAGGTATCTAAACTGATGTGAGGCAGTTTTTTTTTTTCAGCACAAGTGATTTCTCAAAGCTCTATGTCACTATTCTTCATTCCAGCTATTAAAATTCATAGCAGCAAACTCTGTGAATACTGGATCTATGTGGGTTGGAGGTAAATTTAGGCCTTAATAGAGGATGTCACTCACCAGGCAAGATAATTTAAAGATGGTCTCTTTGCATTTCAATTTTAAAGCACTACAGCAGGAAGAAAGAAATATTGCCAGTGTAAATTTATGTATGGATATGGCTTCTGAAAAGTATCTTTAGAATCAACATATGGATCCCAGAGATCCTATAATAAGCTTGGATAATGAAAGATCACTTATTTTTATCTCAGTTTATTTTTAAAGATGATTTTATACATTTTAATATCCGCAGGAGCCAAAACTGTATCTCCACAGGAGAAAGACATGTATGGTAATCCAAAAGCTTGAAGCCAAGTATCTGCCCCCAAACTTAAAGTTATACGACGATCTCATTTGGCCATCTGGGAAAACAGTATTAAAAAGATAAATTGCAAACAGTGGCAATAGTCTGCAAAAGTAATCTTTTTATTGTAGCTGTATCCTGTCTCCCACATAGGATGGCAGTAACATTACAAAGGTAATTTTGGCACCTAGAGGCATAATGTCCAGTTAAATTTAAATGTTTATTTGCTATATTTTTATTTGCTAAATCTAGCAACTCTATTATTGGGGTAGTTCTTTGGTCTTATGTGTCTCATTTCATTTGGCAACAGGCAGAGAATTAGAGACTTTCACTAGAACCAGAAAAATTATTCATTATTTTTAATAACTTTCTTCATTCTCCTCCCCAGGCCTTTCATTCTCAAGCACAGCAAAACCAAACCAAGCAGAACATGGTGAAATTAATTAATGGTGTTTTATTTATTTATTTTTTTTATTTTTTTTAAAGATTTTATTTATTTATTCAACAGAGATAGAGACAGCCAGCGAGAGAGGGAACACAAACAGGAGGAGTGGGAGAGGAAGAAGCAGGCTCATAGCGGAGGAGCCTGATGTGGGGCTCGATCCCATAACGCTGGGATCATGCCCTGAGCCGAAGGCAGACGCTTAACCGCTGTGCCACCCAGGCGCCCCAATTAATGGTGTTTTAATTTCACTTTTTTCCGTGCTTATCTATATAAATAAGGCACATTATTATAATGATTTTAGCAAGACAAGCTGTTCAACCAATTTACGAAGCCCTACTAGGGCAGCAGAAGGTATCCTGCCTCCCAATCTAGATTCTCTGACGTTCTCTGTTAAATGTCTTATGTTTTTAAATACATTTAGAAAATCTATGGACTAGTGCTCCTTGTCAACTAAGCCAGGGAATCCAACTCTTTAGGCCAAGGAGGCGCTTCAAGGTCCTGTTTCCTATTTACGTGGAATTTGCATCTTGTTCTTGGCAAGGCACCAGGAGAAATGAGCCTGGACTAAGGTTGAGGAGACAGAGGGAGGGAATGAGAGGGTGTTGAGCAATGGCTGGAGAAGAGCTGAAGCAAGTGTGTCATTTGGGAGAGGTTCTTTGGGAAGGACAAAGGCACAGCACTCTCTATCCCCCTCAAAACACACCAGGGAGCAGCAGCTGTTTGAGTGGAGCTGTTGCTTGGGCTTGCCAGGCTGACTTGGGTTCCAAGTTTTTTTGTCTTTCTGATGTTAATTTTACTTGCCTTGTCATCGTTCTAATTTTTATCCTACCTTCCCCCCCGCCCTGCCCCCCCCCCCCCCCCCCCTTGGACTGTCTCCCTGTTTCCCACCTNCCTTGTTCGCTACATGTATCTCCAGGAGAGTTCCCTGTGATTATTGTGGGAGACAGTGATTGGGAAGGGAGGATGGGCATAGGATTTCACAAGATAGCCGTTCAACCAGAGTTCTATGATATTTTTGTCTCTAGCATAATTTATCCTGGCTACAATATTTGGAAGCAAATATCTTCGATTTTATATTTAAGGCTTAAGGGTGAAGTGTGATGATGTAGTTTCTTTCTTGCAAGTCTCATAAGTATACCAAAAGCATTTCCTATTGGATTTAAAAGCCAAATTGAGGTGCCAAAAGGCCAATGGTAGGCAAAATTCAGACCCTGGAAAAAGTGACTGGGGCTCTCGTTCACCCTCCCACGTATTTACTCATTTGGCTCGTCCTTCTCTGACCTCAAATACCAGAGCCTGATTCCCTCATATTGCATTCTGTTTTCCCACTAGGGTACTCTCTCCAGCTCTTCACCTTTTTCTCCTACATGTCAGTTCAGTTGTTCATTCAGTTATTTATTAGTTCATTTTGCAAATACTTATTATCGACCATGCACTTGGCTGTTCTAGGTGCTGAAGTGCGTCAGTGAATAAAGCAATGTTCTTGTCCCCAAATGCATGTGGGGGTGGGGGCAAATAATGTATAAGTGTATAAATAAATAAATAAATATTTAAGTATAAAAGTATAAGTATAAAATGTCAGCTAGAGATAAGTACCATTAAGAAAAGTCAATCGAAGTAAGAAGAGAGAAGTTCTATTAGTTATGGTGGTTATGAAGGGCCTCTTTGATGAGATGATATTAAGCAACAACCTAACTGAAGTGAAGGAGTAAGGCAGGCAGATAACCGGGGTGGAGAGTTCTGAGTGGCGGGAAGAGCAAGAAAGCCAGTGTGGAAGAAGGTGAGATCCAAGTGGTAGCCTGGAGCCAGATCATGCAGGGCCTTGTAAGGACTTTGGGATTCCTTTTGCAGTGAAGGGACAATATCGTAGGGTTTTAGATGCAGGAAAATTACAAGGTAAAATTGATATTGTGAAACACTTCAGTAGCATTTCCCAAACATACCAGTTGTTTTCATGCGTCTGTGGCTTTGCATATGCTCTTTTGTCTGCCCTCAAATGCTCTCCCTAAACCCAACTTTCTGCCCCCATTGTGTTTTGTACAGACAGCTGTTATGCCACATTCATTCTAGTATGCTCTAATTCTTTATTAGGAGACTATCTCTTTCAATTGTGAAGCTGCAGATGATGTCCTCATGCATTATCCACCAAAGTTAGAACAATGCATGTAGCCACTATCAAAGTGTTGAGTGGATACATAAATGATGTTGAGTGGATAAATAAATAATAAATGCTTCAAATTCTTATTTCACTAAGAAAGTTCCACATTAGAAAATCCCTTTAACTCTGAAGATTCGTTTAACGATATACGGTATGAACTTGGCTTTTATGTATTTTTCTTTTTATTTATTTATTTTTTTAATGTTTTTTTATTATATTATGTTAGTCACCACAGTACATCCCTGGTTTTTGATGTAAAGTTCGATGATTCATTAGTTGCGTATAACACCCAGTGCACCATGCAATATGTGCCCTTTTATGTATTTTTCTAAACAGACTTTAAAAGCTAACTAGAGTCAATAGGCTGTTTTACTATGTATTGTTCTCTAAATTTTTTTTCTTGAAACTGTATATACTGTATCAACCCAGTGCTATTAAGAGCCTGCTTAAATGGTATCATTCCTACCTGTTTTTCTTGTTAAAATCTATAATTGTGCCCAAAACTGTTGGCTAGTACTGGACTGCAACCCCTCTCTTTCCTGGGCTCTGCTACTTCCAGAAAGACCAAAAGCTGTTCCTAGAACTCCTTGAGGGTTAGGTTTCAGATAGGCGCTGCCAGTGGGGAGGTACTAAAGCAAAATGAGGAGGCAGGAAGAGAGACACTGTTCTGCTTTTGGCTCTGGTAGTGGGAGATCTTCAGCTTCCTCAATGGTGGCCTTGGACCCAGCATCCTCAGAAACAGCTGCTCCATAGAGCTGGTATAGCATAGAGTTAGTTTTATTTTTAGCCCAGGTAAAGGTAGCGGGGCAGCCACTTCTCAGCGCAGTGCCTGAATCTCCAGCAGGGTCAGTGATGAGTCTAGGTTCCTGGCTCTGGCTCCGCAGTGGTGGTAGCTTGAATTCATTTGCCAAACATAGGGGCACTTTCAAAAAAAGTTGTGGAGCCAAGATTTCTGAATTCAATCAAGGTTTTCAGATTTAAAAAATTGGTATGTCCAATTTCCTTTGGATCATTACTGGAGGACGTGCACTATGAATTTTGTAAATGAGAGTCACCATCTGATTTGATAGAAAAAGTGATCATCATTGTAACTTTTCTTCACATCTTTAACTAGCTGTAATTTATGGGACATTTGGGAGAAGTGGAGAATCTCAGACTGGGATTAGAGCCGTGCTAGACAGAAATGGAGGGATGGATAGAAGAAACAGCATGAGAAAAGAGTCAAAAAGACAAGTTGATACACATGGTGTGGAGAGACCAATGGGAATAGCCTAAAGATCTGAACCAGAGAGCCTAGGTTTATTAAAGGGGGTGGGATTTAGAGATACCCTTGTAAGGGTATAGAAAGGATGACTAGGGCTAAGTGCCTTCAATGCCTTGCTATTCTACAAGTTTCTAATGAATTTTGTATAATGGAACACTCTGTTATTGGATGGGTTAGTCATAGTTTTCTGTGCTTTACTCAAGCTCACCCTTCTTTGCTGCTCAGGAGGCTGCTGCACGGTTTCAGGGAGGCTTTCCACCTGCCAAAGCTCCACGCAAGGACAATAGAGTTTATGAAATTCGGAAAGGCATAATAAGGAGGAGTACTTTAAAAGACTAGAAAAGTCTGCTGAAACACTGAGAGATTTCTCCTCATGTATGAGCTGTCTGTAACCTCTTATTTCAAGGGTTAGTAATTCTCATGTTAACAAATTATAGTTCTAAGTAGGGAGAAAACAGCAGACTTGTACTAGTGGAAAATTTGGTTTCAAATGAAGGTATTGCTAGTAATGACAAGGTGAGCACTGAAACATTTAAACATGAATCTTTTCGATCTTGATGTGGAAAGCTATTCAAAATCCCAACAAATGAACTAGTGGTTGCTTGCGGTATCTTTTTGTTGACATGGAAGTATCCAGATCTGCATTCTATCTAGATCTAATTACTGCGGACTCTGTGAGAAAAGGTGGCTTATCTTTTTTCACTTCCTTGGGTCTCATCTGGTTCTTTTTTGGGTCTTATTTGGCAGGATTCTATTTGAATTTCTTTTTCTCTTGAAAGCTGCTTTGGCGCACTCTGGTCAATCTCTGTCTCTAATTCACTTTTGAATTATGAAGCTTTGTTTAAGTCATGAGAAAGACAATTATCATATGTGGAACATAAGGAATAACGCAGAGGACCACGGGGGAAGGGAGGGAAAACTGAATGGGAAGAAATCACAGAGGGAAACAAACCGTGAGAGACTATGGACTCCGGGAAACAAACTGAAGGTTACAGAAGGGTGGGGGGACGGGGTAACTGGGTGATGGGTATTAATGAAGGCATGTGTTGTGCTGAGCACTGGGTGTTATACACAACTAATGAATTGTTGAACACTACATCAAAAACTAATGATATACTATATGTTAGCTAACTGAACATAAAAAAAGTGATTATTACAACCTATGATGTATTCTGAGTGGCAGTAGAATTGTTTTTTTTTAAGATTTGATTTATTCATTTGACAGGGAGAGAGAGAGCACAAGCAGAGGGAGCTGCAGGCAGAGGGAGAAACAGGCTCCCAGCTGAGCAAGGAGCCTGATGCTGGACTTAATCCCAAGACTCTGGGATCATGACCTGAGAAGGCAGCCACTTAACCAACTAGCCACCCAGGCGCTCCTGAGTGGCAGTAGAATTTATAAAATATTAGTAATTAGGAATGATTTTCTTAGGCAAGGAAGGGAAAGTAAAAAGTTTGTTTTATAATAATAAGAGCTTAACTAGAAAAATTTTTAACAATGTAGTTGTAGTTCTCTTCCATATGTACTGGTATTTAGATCTAAATATTTAAAGAGAACTACTTTGGGAATTTCACTAATTAGTAGTCAATAGTGAATTGCAATTAGATTTATTCCCATCCTTTTTGTGACTACTGCATGCTAGCCATATGTTTTGTATATAAGTCATGGCTTCTAATGTGCTTGAAAATGTTTGTTCTCTTTAGTAGGTAAAGTGCTAATTTATTACACCACTAATATACACATTTCCAGTATCCTACAACCAGATTTTGGAAAAGCATCCTACATATCTAGCCATCATCAAGTAAGCACAATGAGTTGTAAGATATAGTTTTCATCATTCTCTTCACCTCCTTTATTTTTTGAGGGTTCATTGTTTAATTTTGTTAATAAGTAATACTTTATGTACAATTTATCATCAAACCATCACAAGTATTTCTGTAGGTGGTGAATTTTTAACATTTTGTAGTGGTTCATCTGGACCAATTTACTTATCAAAGTAGCTGTCAATGAATCTGGTGTGTGTGTGTTGTATGAGTGTGTATACATATATATTGGTACATACATATTTACACATACATAGATATATATGTGTGTATATAAATATTCACATTACACAGAATATATATATTTTTATATATATCCACATTAGAAGTGCTATTCATATTTAGAGATTGATCAATTTATTGTTTATCCTGGTGTATGGTGTGAAGAATTTATTCAATTTTATCTTTTTACCATTTGCTATTTTGTTGTCTCACACTTATAAAAAGTTCTTTCTCTCTCTGATTTCAGATGATGCCTTTATTATATATTGAGATTTCATATTACTTTTGATTTATATCCTGATATACTAAATTATTTCATTAGTCTGCCTATTTGTGCATCAATGCTACAGTATTTTATTTAGAGAAACTTTATAACATGTTTTAAAATTTGGTCTGGTTATATCTCCCACATTGTTTTTCTTTCACAAGGCTTTCCTGGCTTTTCTTTTTACTCATTTTGACAAATAGGCTAACTAATCAATTTGTAACTTAAGAACAATATGATGGTATTTTATTAGAATTGTTTTAAATTTATGAATTTCCCTCAGGAAAATTGACATCTTTATGATGTTGAATATTCTAGGCTAAGAACTCATCAGTGTCTTCCCATTCATTCAAGTTTACTTTTGTGTTTTTTCAAGAAAGCTTTGTAGTTTTACTCATATGAGTCTTGCACTTCTCTTGTTAAGTTGATGTTTAGATACGTTATTTTTTGCAGAGTAAATATAGTCGGCTCTTCCATTATTTCTTCTAACTAAATTTTGTTTGTATGCCTAAAGTCTATGGATTTCTGTATTTTAGTTTCCCCTCACTCTGAGCCATTGAGGAAACATTTTATTTTAAGTTCCCCTTGAAATTTTGCCTCAAGTAGGCAGATTTTCTTCTATCTATAGTTTGATGGTAAGTGTGGGTCTTTGTGGGGATCTCAGGTTTATTTCCCTTTCTTCTCACTCTTTAGAAACCTAAGGCCAGCATCACTGGCTGCCCTACAGACTGCTACTTAATCTCTTAAACCCTAGGATCTCAGATCTTTAGTTCCCATTTGGCTGAATTTAATCTTGGGAATTTTAAGTGGCCTAAGGGGAGAATGCTTCCTTCATAGAGGACTTAGAGGGTTCTGTCAGATGCTTGGAGGAACTGCCAGTCAGGAGCAAACTGAATTTTCAGTTTGGGATGCTGGGGCCTCACTGGAAATGTGAATTCCAGCCCCAAGTTCATGTGAGTGGGAGTTTTTGGTTTTGAATTCTCAGGAGGCAGTTCCTTAATCCAACCCCTTTTACCAGCCAAGGCTGAGATAGATACATTTTCTTGCCTCCTTATCCTTTTTGTTTATGTTTGCTTGATTTTTAACTTTACCCATTGAGTGTTGACCTTTGGAGGTACATTTATCTGACTATAACTTCCCACATGATGAGAGGCCTTGGTTTTGTCCTCTTACCTCGTTATGTTCCATTAAACCAAAGACTTCCAGTGGCTGAACCACGTCCTCAGAGAAATTGCAGTGTTAGCTCAGACTCAGCTCCCTAGATTTGTGCTTTTTTTTTGTGGTTTTCAGCTTCTGAATTTCCTTAGCTTTCTCATTGACCAGGTAGGCATTAAAAGGGTATTTAAAAGGGAAGTAGTTGTTGTTTTTTTTCCTGGATATCTGGTCTTTTATTGTTATGAGGAATAGAAGTAAATGTTTTAGTTTTTAAGCTAATTTGAACAGAGTCATGAGTTCTGAAAAGGAGGCATTGGAGGAAATAAATTCTAAAAGACATTGGTAGAGATTTGAAACTATCTTGACATTAAGGCCATCTTTTTTATTAGACCAGGTTCTGGCTAATCAGCTGTGCCAAAGGACATTCAAGGAGAAAAACACTGACTCTGATCCAGAAGGATAGGTATGGAAATGAAGTTCTGAGAAAAATATTGGAATTTTCTTGAGGAAAAAAAAAATCACCCATAACTCTGAGATGTGTTCCATCTTCAGGATCTAGGGCTGCAAGCATTGCTAACAGCATCCTGCTGGCATTGATGACTAAGAGACAGTAAATGTGAGATTATAGGAGAGCTGATTAGTAGAGAAAAAAATCATCTTTCAGTGACAAATTTACAGCTCAGAGAGGTTTGAGGTCAGCATATAATCACAGAGGATTGTGGTGCTATCTTGTGGCTGCTTTGCTATAACAAGCGAATCTAGGAATGAGACAGGTTAAATCAAACCAGATTTCTTTGTTTTATTTTTTGAAAGACAATATGCACAGTGGATTTCAAAAGGAAATGATTAGTTTTCAGTTTTAATGATAAATCAAGGGATCTTGATCACAGATCTTGCCTGGTGTTTGGAGTGGAACTGCTAGCGTGTGCAATATAATGAGCACTTTATTTTGTGTATATTGTACTGATTTATATTATCTCCAGTTGGACAGAGTTTACTTCAAGAGATTTATGTTATGAGGACAACTAACAACTATCTTTTACAAATATTCTTGCTCCTTGGATTGCATTCTGAGTGAACTCTGGGTTAATAATGAGAACCAGCCTGGGTTGACCCTGCTCTTTTTCCAATGCTGTCTTGCTCCTCACTCTTCCCATGTCTCAGCAAGTGCCAGAATAGGGTTGATGGGCGATGTGTGTGTGATATCTTGGCTAAAATGAAAGTCTAAAATATATTCTGAAAAAAAAAAAACAATAACAACACTTTGGGCATAAGCAAAGGTGACATGTTGTTAGGAGAAGGGCCATATTTTTCCTGGATACAGAGCACCTTTCTCTGAGGCCAACATTATGTTCCTTCCCAACACACCATGTGTCAATGACTGCACACGCTCCTTCTGTGTCAATAACAGAAGCACTGATCCTTGAGGCTGTAATCACTCTTGCTGTAATTGCTTGTTATGGTGCACTTAGTACTATCCACAGTGTTTTCCTTCCTGATGGGTGAGAGCTCTCACAACTCTGGAGAGGTTCTGCTCTGTGCTGCTTCCAGAATCTTGTGTGTATGTGCTGAGTCCCTAGTCTTCCACTCCGAGATCACTGGGCTGAAGACGGAAGGGACTGGGTGATGTAGGTCTTGAATTGGCCCTGACACAAAAGTTCTGAATGGGATCATTGTCCGTTGTTGCTGCCCTTCTCCAAGGATGAGAGAGTAGCTCGGATTAATTCAGACTGATTTCTTTAGCCTCACTGATTTTCTTGGAAGGATTTAAATTCCCTTATATTTTTTTTCTACTTATTTTCCATATATTTTAAATGTTTTTAAGGGAAAGGTGATCTGTACTGTATTTCAGACTTCGTGCGTCTGGCCACACTCACCAGTCATCCCTTTGTAATGCAAAGGGATGGCTTGCTGCCCTCAGAATCTGCCCTCACTGTCCCTCCTGGCTGCCAGACCGGTAACTAGATCCACCAAGGAAAGGAGACTCCTCTGGGCCTTCCAAGAAGCAGTCTATTGTAAGTTTGGGGGATTCACATCATAGATTCATTCTAACAAGCCCACTTCCCCGAGCCTTTGATTCCTTTCTGTGCTCTGCCTTGGCAGTTCTGCTAGTGCTGTTCATTCCATGGAGCTGGCACTTTCCCAGGTGTCTAAGAAGCTTGTCAGCTGGGCTTCAGGACTGGCACTCTTGCCAGGACACTAGATTTTGTTTCACAGAATAGGAACTCCATATTGATAAATTTTGCTTAATTCAGCTTTACATTTTGCCACTAGTGTTTGGTCTTGCAAGCATCATTAGCACCCTTCCCAGGTATACTTTTCCTGGTTTTTAGGTGATAGAGCCAAGGCCTGTAGCTCCTTTGAGTAAAATCTGAGTAAGAAATAGTATAAGGAAGAGGAAGGAGGTATGGAATACTCCAACTCCTGGTAGTTTCAAGAAGAGTCTATTGTCGTCATGAGATAATGGGGAATTCTGGAATGTAAATTCCACCACAAATACTGTCCCACCTTGAGACAAGGCAGTGGGGCTTTCGTGCCCTCAATCCAATCAGTTATTGGCATTGGCAATGGGGTAAGTGGCATAAAGTTAGTTTCAACCACAGGCCGTCTTCCAGAAAAGATCAGAGGAGTAAACTGTTAGCTAAAGCACTCCACAGAAGCTAGGGTTTGGGTGCATCAACCAAAGCAGTGAAAGGATTGCAGGGGATCGGAGCAGGCCACCAAGACAGCATGTTGTGCCATTTATCAAAATGTCTCTGGTATGTTACTGCTCAGCTGAAAGATAATTTCCAAATTTTCACTCGTATTTCATCCAGAATGTATTATTCTCTTTCTCTCCATGTTTACAACATGTTGCCCAAATCCCTATTTGTCATTGGTTTAAAGTTTCTGAGTTACAGTTTGTTGTTTATGTAGCTGTATCGCAGCTCAGTTGTACATTTTTGGGGAACAGTCCGTCATTCTTTAATGGACCTCACAGAGTGAACTTATACATAGTGTTGAATAATTTTTTTAAAGATATGTTGGTGATATGCATCAGAGTTGGCAGGAGAAAACTTATAGCAATTCTTTCATAAAGAAGAAATGCTCTCAATTTATCTTTTAGGTCAATCTGAATCTTCACATGTATTTGCTTAGTGGTTGTGTATGTCAGCCAAGATCTCAGAGATCCTTGGCCATATACGTGTACAACCTGAGCAAATTCAAAAGCGTTTGCTTTGTAACTGACAGCCAATGATGGTATCTTTGGGAAAGCTGTGGTCAGGGTCTCAGAGAAAATCCTTGAATAGGGATTCATTAAAATAAATGTGGAGATAATGGTTACTTAAGTAAACTGTAGAGATACCAAGAGGAAAACAAAATGTACCTAGTGAATTTTCTTCTCTAGGTTGGCAAAAAAGAAGTATCTGCCACCCAAGTATCAGTAGAGTTGAAAACAAACAGAAATGATGCTTTGACAAGAAAATATCAAATGTGTTAAGGAGCTTTTTAAAATTGTTAAAAGGCAGTTGGGAATAACATGAATTAAACCAATTCTCTTCATAATATAAGTCTTCTTTAAGGCATGAGGTTGAACAATTTCAGTAATTTGCTTTTTGGATGGTTTTGCCATCTAACTAAAAATTATTCTTTGTGCAAATATTTTCTCTCTGCTGTTTAATCTACCCATCTTTCAGACCAAGATCTTGAGGTACAGAGTTAGTAGGCAAAGTACCACAAACCTAAAAGTAGGACTATTATTAAGGCCAAGTTCCTAAAAGGAGAGTTCATTCTGTGTCTGCTACAGTAGACTGAAGTTTTGATGGGATTCTATAACTTGCCACAGCTCTCCAAAGAGTCTTTGAGTCTTGAACAAATTGGTTTGGAATTGGATCTTCCCTCTAGCGTCGAAGAGAACCAGAAGAAGGGCCTATGTGCTGTGTCTCTTATACTAAGAGCAGTGTGCTTGTTTGGCATGCAAATAATATTTATTGATAAAAATCAATATTCTTCTTGTTTTTATGACAATATTCATTTTATACATCATTACCATATTGTTTAACATTTTATCTCAGTACATTATTGAAATTTCTAATTTAAGTTTAAAATTGAGAAATATTAGGACATGGAAAGTATCAAAGATTGGAATAGTTTCGCTTAAACATGCTTCTGTTTAGCTGAGCATATTCAAAAAGGTCTTTATATGGCTTGTGAGTATTTTTCAGTGAAGAGTCAGTTAGGGATATCTGTTAATAATGATTCAGAAAATAAAAATGAAGTGTTCAGTTAAGTCCACATTTTACCATATTTGGATTTTAAATTAATGCTAGATATCTTCTCGGATCTGCTCTAACCGGAAAACTCTCAGGTAACTCCTGACAGTCCACATTTTACCGTATTTGGATTTTAAATTAATGCTAGGTATATTCTCAGATCTGCTCTAACCTGAAAACTCTCAGGTTGCTCCTTGATGCTTACCTATTGAGGTCCACAAAACCAACCTCCTCTTCTTTCAGGAGGCCTGGCTTTCCCCACATTGTCCACAGGAGGCTGGCATGTGTTTCTAGGACTGAACTAAACTTCTCTATGTTGTGAATAATCAGAGGAAGCAAATGATACACAACTGAAGCAAGTTTCCTATATTTCTCTTTTCTTGGCATAGGTTTAAATCAGGATGTGATCATTTTCAATTCCTCCCTGTCACTTTGCCCATTTTATAGGCAGGCATCTTCTTCCAGCTTCCATTTATCACATGAGAACTTTGTCAACGGAAGGTGCTGCAGCACATCTACACACACATTTCTAATCTTCATACCATCCTGTTAAGTTTGGTGCTACTGACCCATTTTGTAGATGAGAAAATGAGGCTTAAAGAAGCTCACAAGTAAGTGGCAAAGACACAAGTGGGATCTTTTTTTTACTCTAGCACCGTGTTCTTTCCTGAATTCCATGTCGGCATCTAGATCCTTGGTGAAGAGTGGATGATTGTTTGGATGGTACATTCTCTTCCACCTTTCAGCTTTGGCACAGTCCTGTTTACCCCTTTACGCCAGTCACTAGGAGAAGGATCTTTCCTATATGGGCTTTAGGTTCACTCACATTTGACTCTTACATTTGTTCTTCTTAATTAAAGAACATTTTTTTTTAAACTGATGATTCTACCACTTCAGAGAGGTATAGATTCTAGAATAGGGTCAGCTTTGAGTTTCAAGTGCTCAGCAGCATTTCTTACCTTCCCTCAGGGATTTTTAGGTTCATAAGCCATGAACTTCCAATTTTGAACCCAAGAATCAGGCAAATTTCTCACCTTGTCCTGAGCAACACCGTGTGGGAACCAGCCTCTCTTCCCCCCCTCCTATCACGGGATAGCCCTGCATACCTTACAGCACAGAAGGCAGAGGAGAACTCGTGCTCTCTGGAAGGAGGTGCTTCCAAAAGGAGGAAGGGTGGAGCTGAGTCAAGCATGGGTTGCTCTCCCAAATTTATAATTCATATAAACCGTTTAATCTGCACAGGGGTAGAGTGAGTTGAGGCACAGAGAGGAGCCAATAGTTTCTTTAATTGGGTTTGCTTTTCTCATCAGGAAAGGGGAAGAAGCTGTCCTACAATAAGAGGGCCAATGTAAGAACTACGATGTAACACTCTATAATCTCAATTTCAAGTATCCTTCTGAGATCACCACTTCCTCTCTGCCCCGCTCACTCCCTTTGATACCCTGACTTACTAGTAGAACTTATTATTCCTCATCTCATTTTCCCATCTCCATCTTTCTGGGTGATATCAGCTGGGCTATGATTTTTAAATACTACTCCTGAGGTGCATTCTATCTGGTTTGTCAAGGAGCCCCTGTAAGGTTAAGCCCCAGTTGCCTATGGCAGTAACCCCCTCCATAATATTGTGACGTAATATAAGAAACTCTTATACAGTTGATGCCTTCACATAATGGGTCAAATACTCAGAGGACTATGTGTACTAAGGAAAACTGATACTTGGCCCAACAACTCCATCACAAGATTGTTGACACACTAGTTGGCATTCGAGAGAGGTACCCAGAATCAACTTGCTTCCCTTGTGCTGGACATGGGTGACCTTGTAGCTTCAATTCAATGCACATTCTTTAGGCTTACTGCCTGAAGAACTGAGGACTAGGAGACTGGCCTGAGACTTTTGGCTCTTTGGACAAAAAGCACTGGTGTTGGCTCACCTGGGTGGCTCAGTTCGTTGAGCATCCAACTCTTAGTTTCAGCTTAGGTCATGATCTCAGGGTCCTGAGATGGAGCCCTGCGTCAGGCTCTACACTCAGTGAGGAGTCTGAGATTCTTTCCCTTTCCCTCTGCCCCTGCCCTGCTCATGAGCTCTCTCTTTCTCTCAAATAAATAAATAAACAAATAATAAATCTTTAAAAAAGCACCAGTGTTTTGGCAGAAAGGACACTTGTCTAGCCACTAATTCCCCAGATGCTTATCTATTGATGAGCATAATGAAGGCTCCATCTGTGTCTCTTATTCATGTTAGTATCTTCTTTAGGCCACTGATACAGCATCAGTGTAGAGGCCTGAATGTCTCTCACTGTTGGAATTTGGAAGGTAAATCTCTATCAGCCTAAGTAACTCTTCTCTCAAGGACATCTGATCTCATAACTGGAGCTTTAGCTATTTAATGTAAGATAAATTAGATAAGAATAGATAAGAAAAAATAGATAAGAGTGTCAGGAGGTGGTTTGGGAAACAAATGTATGAACATATTTGTAGAGGAGAGACCCAGAAGGAAGGTTTAAACTTTCACTCTCCATATCCTAAATTATATAAATTAACAATATATATATATGATTTGTTGAGCTCCTTATTGTTTGCCAAGTACTTGCATTATTTTATGATCCTTCATAGGCCTATGAAATAGGGAAGCCATATTGGCTCCACCCACTCACTCCTGAGGTCAGCTCTGAACCATTCTCCTGAGATGCTGCAAAGATTATGTGAGGGGAAGGGAACCTGTGGGGCTGTGAAAACGGCAGTCCTTTCAGTCTGCTCTATTGCCCTGGGCAAAGAGAAGGGTGGACTTAAATTCCCCTTATTTTGTTCTCTATTGAATAGGCTCAGATTGTAGGTAGTCTCTATTTTTAACGCTCTCAGGCCCTTGAAGGAGAGGCAGCGCTGAGAAAGGGAAGATCATTTTTTTGTTGCTCCTGTTTAGTATTAGGCTGGGTTTTAGGGCAGTGCCAGATTGATTTATATTCTTTCTTGCAATGAAAAAAAAGAAGACAATTTTTATTTAAAAAGGAAAGATTCTATAAGTCTGTGGGAAATGAATGGGATTAAAGAAGGTTGAATTTTTTTCTCTTTTGACATTTTCTGCTATGTGGACATTTTTCTGTGGTGTTTGGTAGGGGGTGAGACCTTTTCTGTTTTGCTTTATTTATAGTTGTCTTAAACCAATCAAGCTCTTTGTTTTAAACTATTTCCATTGTTTTTCCTTTTCTGTTTTGTATGAGCATGTTTTTCCAAGAAAATACTAAATTGCTTTTATTTGGTTCAAGGTTAAAATACATTTGTTGAAAAGATCTATATTGTTTTCCTTTGTTTAAAAAATTTACACTAGAAATATATGTATCCTAGAAGAAAAATGAACATTTCTCTGGTTTAAAGGATTTTAAATATTTATTTTCTGAAAAAAAAAAAAAAAACCCCAACAATTATATGAACACTAAAGCCATGTTTATCCAATACATTCAATTTTGTTGAACTTGATTGATAGGCAGGGTGGATAATGTAGGGCAAAGCTCTCCTTTGGTGTAAAGAAATATAAGCATAATATTTCATCAAGGAGCACAAGTGAAGGCTTCCCAGCTCAGATTGTGAGGCTACCTTGCCACATTTTGGAGAGTTCTTACATTAGTAAGTTGATCCTTATGAGGACCATTTGTGTGGATAATTGCTTGACTACACAATTTTTCTGGTTTAAGAGTCAGAATTACAGAATTTCAAGCATTAAAATGACTATCAGCTGGTTTAGCCTTATTTTGTTCGATTTTTTTGTTCTCTTTTTTGAAACGACATTATGTGTGTTATAATAAAGAATCTATCCCGTTTGGCCTCCCCTCGTATAAAGCCAGTGGCACCTATTTTAGTATCCTGGGGCTGCCGTAATGAGGTGCCCCAAGCAGGGTGGCTTCAAACAAAGATTTTTTCTGTCACAGTTCAGGAGGACAGAAGTCCAAAATCAAGTTGTCAGCAGGTTAGAGGCTCTGAGAGAGTATCTGTTCCATGTTCCTCTCCTTGCCTCTGCGGTTGCCAGTGATCCTTGGTGTTCATGCTTTGTGGACACGTAACTCCAATCTTTGCCTCTTGTCTTTATATAATGTTCTCTCCTGTGTGTTTTTGTCCAAATTTCCCTCTTCTTCGAAGGATACCAGTCATTGAGTTAAAGTTCACCCTAATCCAGGATGACCTCATTTGAACTTGATTGTATCTGCAAAGACACCATTTCCGCATAAAGCCACACTCACAGGCACTGGGGTTAGGACATCAACGTATCTTTTTGGAGATACAGTTCAGCCTACATTGGCACCATGATGACATACTAGAGGTAGAAGTCTTGTACTATGAGGTGGAGTCCATGTTTGAGTGAATAGTCAATGGAGTGCTATTTATCCATTAGTTCCAGTATTGTAAATCTTAAAGTACTGTTCAGAATATTTTATTTTCCCAGAATATTGACTTGAAATGACTCAGCTTCAGATTGGTGCATGAAAATCTCATATTGGTTTCGTATTATTGATAGTTGCTGTAATAAGATTTGAAAGCTGGTAATTTTAGTGGTCTCAGTAGTTGTAGGCATTAAGAAAATGAGTCAGGATGTATGTGTAATACTCTGTGGCCAGGGGGAAGGCTTTGGAACTTAGCACTTCCCACTCCTCAAATTTGCTTGAGGAAGTTGAAGGCTAGTCCCAGGAGCTAGCAGAAGAAACAGATTGGGGTGGGGGCAGACTTAGCACTGAACATGGTGGGTGACTTCACTCTTGAGCATGAGCGGCCTCACTCTGGAGTCTTACCTCCACATATAGTGAGTGACATGTTGATGTGCCTGGATGAGGATTCCTGTACATCCTCAGCCAATATACATTTAAGTGCCCAGGAGAATGTGGAGAAGTCCACATGAAGAACGGAGGCCTGCGTGTTAGGATCTGCCTCTGGATAACAGGACAAGAAGAACAGGGTGGGAGGATTCTACTGACACAAGGGCTGGGCCAATAAAAGGCAGAGCAGAGGATTCCTTGCAAGGAACTCACTGAGGAAAGATGAAAAATTCTTGAGCCAGAACCCTATGTGTCATGTGGGAATGCTCATGGTCAGACATTGTGAAGTTATTGAGGAACCAAAACTTGCTTGGTGAAGAGAAACATCTTTGAAATTTTCTACATTGTCAATTAAAACTTCCTTCTGCTGTTCACTGATGCATGTGCCTGTATATTCAGGAATTGAGAGCAGCCTGCTGGGCTCTCCAGTGGACAGATTTTCCCCAGGTGTCTGTGGGGAGGCTTTGAGCCAAGGAAAGTGTTCACTCACATGAAGTGGTCTGGATCTTTTCTACCAAGGACAAATCAGGTCTGAATGTTATTCCTTGAAAAGCCCTAAAATAGTATACAAAATTTCATGTAAATTTTCATGTACTTTTTGAGGATGGAGGTCCATAACCTTAAACTGAAGGCCTTCATGACATAGAGGAAGCTAACCTTACCTCTTTCCAATCCCCTTTGAGTCGATTGAACACAATGAACTTTGTTTCATTTAGGACTTTTGTTCTATGTGGGATACTTTCCCTTCTCTTCCTGTCCACCTTCCACCCACCCTCACTCCTCATAGACAACTTCTCAGACTGCAAGTCTTAGCTTACATTGTATCTCTTTGACTCTCCCATCTAAAGTACATTCCCTTCCCTATTTTTCTCTGCTCATCTCCCTATTTGTTTCCTCTAAAACATGCATCAATCAGTCGGTTAAGCATCTGCTGAAACAGGTTATGATCTCAGGGTACTGGGATCAAGCCCTGCTTTAGGCTCCCTGCTCAGCGGGGCGGGGAGTAGGGGGGAGCTGTCTGCTTCTCCCTGTCCCTCTGCAGCTCCCTCCAGCTCATGCTCTCTCTCTCTCTCTCAAATAAATAAATAAAATCTTTTTAAAAATGCATCAAAACATACATAATTTGTTTAATTTTTAATCTATTTTCCAAAGAACAAGGATCTTGTCTCTCTTACTTCTTTTCAAAATCCAAGTGCCTACCACAGTGCCTAGATGTTCATAGTAGTGTGGAGTAGATGATCAGGAAGCATTAGTTGAATACAAAATACTTAGAGAACACACTGTAACATGAGGTAAGAACCTAAAGAACACTAGATTTATAGAATCATAATCCTAAAAGACAGGTCCAGATAGTAGTTTTTTACATTAACAATTATTTGTGCTGATGAAATCAGTGACTATGCCCATAATTACAGCTTAATTTACCTTTGCAAAAGAAATGGAGTTTCTTAAATTCTGTTTAAAAAAAAATATAGATATTAGCAACCAGTGAAGCAAACTCTAAACTGAAATAGAATTTAGAGAAAATTTTCTTCAGTCTAATACAACTTGCTAAATATAAAAGAACCCAAATATTTCTTGTTACCAAGGCCCTCACATCTGGGCTTGTAGAAACATGGTGTATTCTGTTAATCCTTTATGTACCAATAATTACAAACCTAATGCATAGCAACTCACAGAGCAGTGCACTCACAAAAAGGGGGCTCAGGAAAGATTTACTTTGGGCCCAATTCACTGATAGGTTTCAATGGCTAAGCCTTTCTGTGTCTTTTATTTTACTTTTTAAATTTTTTTTAATGTTTTTTTATTATGTTAGTCACCATACAGTACATCCCCAGATTCCGATGTAAAGTTTGATGCTTCATTAGTTGCGTATAACACCCAGTGCACCATGCAATATGTGCCCTCCTTACTACCCATCACCAGTCTATCCCCTTCCCCCACCCCCTCCCCTCTGAAGTCCTCAGTTTGTTCCTCATAGTCCATAGCCTCTCATGTTTCATTCCCCCTTCTGATTACCCCCCTTTTCTTTATCCCTTTCTTCCCCTAGATCCTCCTAGTTCTTATGTTCCATAGATGAGAGAAATCATATGATAATTGTCTTTCTCTGCTTGACTTATTTCACTTAGCATTATCTCCTCCAGTGCCGTCCATGTTGCAGCAAATGTTGAGAATTCGTTCTTTCTGATAGCTGAGTAATATTCCATTGTATATATGGACCACAGCTTCTTAATCCAGTCATCTGTTGAAGGGCATCTCGGCTCCTTCCATGATTTGGCTATTGTGGACAATGCAGCTATGAACATTGGGGTGCATATGGCCCTTCTCTTTACTACGTCTGTATCTTTGGGGTAAACACCCAGTAGTGCAATGGCTGGGTCATAGGGTAGTTCAATTTTTAACTTTTTAAGGGACCTCCACACTGTTTTCCAGAGTGGCTGTACCAACTTGCATTCCCACCAACAATGTAGGAGGGATCCCCTTTCTCCACATCCTCTCCAACAATTGTTGTTTCTTGCCTTGTCTATCTTTGCCATTCTAACTGGCGTAAGGTGGTATCTCAGTGTGGTTTTGATTTGAATTTCCCTGATGGCTAATGATTTTGAACATTTTTTCATGTGTCTGTTAGCCATTTGTATGTCTTCATTGGAAAAGTGTCTGTTCATATCTTCTGCCCATTTTATGATTTGTTTATTTGTTTCTCGTGTATTGAGTTTGAGAAGTTCTTTGTAGATCTTGGATACCAGTCCTTTATCTGTGGTGTCCTTTGCAAATATATTCTCCCATTCCGTGGGCTGTCTCTTAGTTTTTTTGACTGTTTCCTTGGCTGTGCAGAAGCTCTTTATCCTGATAAAGTCCCATAAGTTCATTTTATCTTTTATTTCTCTTGCCTTTGGAGATGTGTCGTGAAAAAGGTTGCTCTGGCCGATGTCATAGAAGTTGTTGCCTATGTTCTCCTCTAGAATTTTGATGGATTCCTGTCTCACATTGAGGTCTTTCATCCATTTGGAGTTTATTTTTGTGTATGGTGTGAGAGAGTGGTCAAGTTTCATTCTTTTGCATGTAGCTGTCCAATTTTCCCAGCACCATTTATTGAAGAGACTGTCTTTTTTCCACCGGATGTTTTTTCCTGCTTTATCAAAGATTAGTTGCCCAAAGAGCCGAGGGTCCATTTCTGGGTTCTCTATTCTGTTCCATTGGTCGATGTGTCTGTTTTTGTGCCAGTACCATGCTGTCTTTGTGATCACAGCTTTGTAGTACAGCTCGAAATCCGGCATTGTGATGCCCCCAGCTTTGTTTTTCCTTTTCAACAGTTCCTTGGAGATTCGGGGCCTTTTCTGGTTCCATACAAATTTAAGGACTATTTGTTCCAGTTCTTTGAAAAATGTCCTCGGTATTTTGATCGGGATAGCATTGAAAGTGTAGATTGCTCTGGGTAGTATGGACATTTTAACTATGTTAATTCTTCCAATCCATGAGCATGGAATATTTTTCCATCTTTTTATGTCTTCCTCAATATCTTTCAAAAGTGATCTATAGTTTCTAGCATATAGGTCCTTTACGTCTCTGGTTAAGTTAATTCCAAGGTAACGCATGGTTTTTGGTGTTATTGTAAATGGGATGGATTCCCTAATTTCTCTTTCTTCAGTCTCGTTATTCGTGTATAGAAATGCAACTGATTTCTGGGCATTGATTTTGTATCCTGCCACCTTACTGAATTGTTCTATAACTTCTAATAGTTTGGGAGTGGATTCCTTTGGGTTTTCCATATAGAGTATCATGTCATCTGCAAAGAGAGACAGTTTGACTTCTTCTTTGCCGATTTGGATACCTTTGATCCCTTTTTGTCTTCTGATTGCTGTTGCAAGGACTTCTAGTACTATGTTGAATAATAGTGGCGAGAGTGGGCATCCTTGTCGTGTTCCTGATCTTAAGGGAAAGGCTTCCAGCTTTTCCCCATTGAGAATAATGCTTGCAGTAGGCTTTTCATAGATGGCTTTTATGAGATTGAGAAATGTACCCTCTATTCCTACACTCTGAAGGGTTTTAATCAGGAAAGGATGCTGTATTTTGTCAAATGCTTTTTCTGCATCAATTGAGAGGATCATATGGTTCTTGAGTCTTTTCTTGTTGATATGATGTATCACATTGATTGATTTGCGAGTGTTGAACCATGCTTGCATCCCAGGTATGAATCCCACTTGGTCATGATGGATAATCCTTTTAATGTACTGTTGGATTCTATTAGCAAGGATCTTGTTGAGGATTTTGGCATCCATATTCATTAGAGAAATCGGTCTGTAATTCTCCTTTTTGAGGGGGTCTTTGCCTGGTTTGGGGATCAAGGTAATATTAGCCTCATAGAATGAGTTTGGTAGCTTTCCTTCTGTTTCTATTTTTTGAAATAGCTTTAGGAGAATAGGTATTATTTCTTCTTTGAATGTTTGGTAGAATTCCCCAGGAAAACCGTCTGGGCCTGGAGTTTTATTATTTGGAAGGTTGTTTATCACTGACTCAATTTCTTCATAGTTAATTGGCCTATTTAAGAAATCTATTTCTTCCTGTTTCAGTCTTGGTAGTTTATAGGTTTCCAGGAAGGCCTCCATCTCTTCCAGATTGTTTAGTTTTTTGGCATATAGCTGTTGATAAAAGTTTCTAAATAATCCTTGCAATTTCAATGGTGCTGGTCGTGACCTCTCCCTTTTCAGTCATAATTTTAATAATCTCAGTCCTTTTTATTTTACTTTTTAAAAGAGAGATCTATACCTACAAATATCAGACTGACCTTCAATAGTAGTTCTAGTTTACTTTTAAATTTCTGAAGACCGTCAGATAGAATATGTGAATCTGTATCTTTTTACGTACGTGACTTCATTTTTTAAAAAGTTCCTCAGTAGTCCCTTTCAGGGGAGGGCTACCCGTAAAGGATTTAATTATTCTTCCAGTGCAGTTCTTAAATTTAGGCCAGTTGTCACTGATGTAATGGCATTTCAATTTAAGCAACAGAAAACTTGCTTTCTACAGATTATTGTTCTTTCATAAAAAAATATGATGCACATCAGAGAGGACTAAGTTAAAGCTTGATTACCCAAGGAATATTCACAAAAAGGCTTTTCTCCAGTCCATTGCTTTACGAAATGTTCTCATTTTTCAGCCAAAGAGGTCTCAACTAATTGCACCGTTTCCCTAGGTTATAGCTATACCTGTAGACTTTTAGGTTCAATAAAATATTATGTTAAAAGCAAGTTTTGTATTTATTTATTTGTGACCTAATTTTCTACAGACATATAAGGAAATACACTTAAAATTTTAAAGTAATATTCTTCTTATAAGAAAAGCACTACACAATCATTGTAGAAAAACTTAAATGTGAATTAAAAAAATAAAGCATGCCCAAATAAAACTGTGGTGGATGTCCTTTTGGTGAAATACTTTTATCCATTTTTGAATTATTTCCAGAATAAATTTTCCGTGTGTACAATTTTCAAGTATATTATGCATGTTTGAACTACTTACTGATGCTTATTAATAAATCAGATGTAATTTTTCTTTAAGAAGCAGTCTAAATATTAAGATAAAGAATAAAGCTAGACCAACTGAAAAAAAATGAAAAGGGTAACTTATTCCTAAAAATATTAACTAGGAAAAAATAAAATAAGCCAACTCAGTCCTTTAGGTCATGTTACCTTAATTACACTGTGATTATGTTTAAGCTCCATGAGGGCAAAGATTTTTGTTAGTTTTCTTCACTGCTCAAAACAGCACTTGTCATATATTAATACTAAAATCATTTGTTAAATGAGTTAATCAGGGAAATATAACAAAATTATGGTTGTAGGCAATTTATAGCCCCTTTTGGCAGTAAATAATCAAAATGTATTCATTCGGTACCTTTCATGTTTGAAGCCCACAGGTATTTGCCTCTACTTTACAAATGAGGAAACCACAGCCCATATTGGTCTCTTTGGTTTTTCTTGCTCTGATAGTCCAGCAAAATTAAGAACTGATCCACACAAAGAGAAATGAGCCACAAATCTACTATGATATTTATTACCGAGATATCTAAAATCAAGATCTATATTTTATACATGACTTTCTATAAAATAGTTCTTTTTAAAAAATTTTAATTCCAGTATAGTTACCGCACAGTGTTATATTAGTTTCAGGTGTACAATACGGTGATTCAGTAATTCCATACATCACCAAGTGTTCATCGTGACAACTGCGTCTGTTTCACCCGTCCTCCCACCCACCTCCCCTCTGGTAACTACCAGTTTGTTCTCTATAGCTAAGAGTCAGCTTCTTGGTTTGTCTCATTCTTTCTCTCACTCCCTCTCTCTCTTTTTTTTTTCCTCTTTTGCCCATTTGTTTTGTTTCTTACCCCTTTGAATTAGTGTTTTTGTATTTTGGGGGTAGATACCCACCAGTACAATTACTGGATCTTAGGGTAGTTCTATTTTTAACATTTTGAGGAACCTCTATACCTTTTTTCACAGTGGCTGCACCAGTTTGCATTCCCACCAACAATGTAAGAGGGTTCCTTTTTCTCCACATCCTTGCCAACACTTGTTGTTTCCTGTGTTTCTAATTTTAGCCATTCTGACAGATGTGAGGTGATATCTCGGTTTTGATTTGTATTTCCCTGATGATGAGTGATGTTGAGCATTTTCATGTGTCTGTTGGTCACCTGGATGTCTTCTTTGGCGAAATGCATGCTCATTGTCTTTTGCCCATTTTTTTAATTGAAATGTTTGCTTTTGGGGTATCAAGTTGTATAAGTTCTTTAAATATTTTGGATATTAAGCCCTTATCAGATATGTCATTTGCAAATATCTTTTCCCATTCAGTAGTTAGTGTTTTTGTTTTCGTAATTGTCTCCTTTGCTCTGTAGAAGCTTTTTATTTTAATGTAGTCCCGATAGTTTATTTTTGCTTTTATTTCCCTGGCCTCAGGAAACATTGCTAAAATTATATTGCTATGGCCAATGTCAGAGACATTACTGCCTGAATTCTCATCTAGGATTTTTATGGTTTCAGGTCTCACATTTAGGTCTTTAATCCATTTTAAGTTTATTGTGTAAGAAAGTGGTCCATTTTCATTCCTTTGCATGTGGCTAACATGCAAACCCAATACCATTTGTTGAAAAGACTTTTTCCCATTGGATGTTCTTTCCTGCTTTGTCGAAATTAATTGACCATATAATTGTGGGTTTATTTCTAAGTTTTCTGCTCTGTTCCATTAATCTATATGTCTGTTTTTGTGCCAGTACCATGCAGTTTTAATTAGTACAGTTTTGTAATATAACTTCAAGTCTAGAATTGTGATGCCTCCAGCTTTTCTTTTCTTTTCCAAAATTGCTTTGGCTATTCATGGTCTTTTGTGGTTCCATATAAATTTTAGGATTGTTTGTTCTAGTTCTGTGAAAAATGCTGTTGGTATTTGATAGGGATTGCATTAAATCTGTAGATTCCTTTGGGTGGTATAGCCATTTTAACAATACTTGTTATTCCAATCCGTGAGTGTGGAGTGTCTTTCCATTTCTTTGTTTCATCTTCAGTTTATTTCCTCAATGTTTTATAGCTTTCAGAGTACATGTCTTTCACATCTTTGGTTAGGTTTATTGCCAGGTGTCTTATTATTTGTGGTGCAAGTGTAAATAGGATTGTTTTCCTAATTTTTCTTTCTGCTATTTCATAATTAGTGTATGGAAATACAATGGATTTTCATGCATTGCTTTTGTATTCTGTGACTTTACTGAACTCACTTATCAGTTCTAGTAGTTTTGGGGGGAGTCCTTTGGGTTTTCTATATATAGTATCATGTCATCTGCAAATAGTGAAAATTTTACTTCTTCCTTACCAATTTCTATGCCTTGTATTCCTTTTTCTTGTCCGGTTTGCTGATTTTCTTTAGTGATGTGATATACTTGGATTCCTTTCTTTTTATTCTTTGTATAAGTGGTTTTTGATTTGTTGTTACCATTGGGTTTGTATATAACATCGTTTGCATATAGCAGTCTGTATTAAGTTGATGGTCACTTAAATGCAAACTCATTCTTCTGTCCCCCACCACATTTTAGATATATGGTGTCACATTTTGCATCCTTTTGTTTGGTGAATCCCTTGACTGATTTTTTTTTTTTTTACAGACATACTTATTTTTATTGCTTTTGTGTTTTCTACTTTTCATACTCCCACTTATGGTCTTTCTTTTCCACTCAAAGAGTTCCTTTTAATATTTTTTGTAGGGCTGGTTTAGAGGTCATGAACTCTTTTAGTTTTTGTTTATCTGAGAAACTTGTTATGTCTCCTTCAAATATGAATGATAGCCTTGTGGATAAGGTATTCTTGGCTGTAGATTTTTCCCTTTCAGCACTTTAAATATATCATGTCACTCTCTTCTAGCCCTCAAAGTTTCTGCTGAAAAATCTGCTGATAGCCTTCTGGGCTTTCCCTTAAGTATGTAACTGTCTTCTTTTCTATTGCTGTTTTTATTTTTTTTCTTTAGTACTACTTTTTGCCATTTTATTTACTATGTGTCTTGGTGTGGACCTCCTTTGGTTAATTTTGTTGGGGCGGGGGGTGTCTCTGTGCTTCCAGGATCTGGACTTTTATTTCCTTCCCCACATCAGGGAAGTTTTCAGCTATTATTTCATCAAATAAATTTTCTGCTTCCTTTTCTCCCTCTTCTCCTTCTGGGATCCCTATAATGCACATGTTGTTATGCTTGATGGAGTTCCCTAAGTCTATTCTCATTTTGCATAATTATTTGTGCAGTTTGATTACGTTTTACTACTGTCCTCAAGTTCATTAATTCATTCCTCTGCTTCTTCTAGTCCGTTACTTATTTCATCAAGTGTATTTTTAATTTCATTTATTGTGTTCTTCATCTCTGATTGGTTTTTTGTTTTCTTTCTCTTTCTTAAGGATCTCACTGATGTCCTCCACTCTTTTCTGAAGTCCAGTGAGTATATTTATGATTAATATTTTAATTTCTCTATCAGGCATGTTACCTATATCCATTTCACTTAGATCTCTTGGTATTTTGTCCTGTTCTTTCATTTGTGACATATTCCTCTGTCTCCTCATTTTGCCTACCTCTCTGTGTCTGTTTCTCTGTGTTAGGAAAGTCAGCTAAGTCTCTTGCTTTTGAAAGTAGTGGGTGGGAGGTGCGCTTTTAACTCGGTGGTGCTGGTCCTTCTGCCCAGGGGATGAGCAGCTTTCTTGGAGACTTAGACCAGCCTATCTGCAAAGCATACCCGGGCTAGGGGTGCAGTTTTAGCAAGGTGCATGCATCCTCTCTGGGAGGTTGGGAGATGCAGTGTTGACAGGGTTTGCCTGGGTCTTCTGGGGGGAGAGGATCTGCAGCACCAGGACTGAAGCAGGCCTGTCTGGAAGGAGCAGGTGTAGTGTAAGCAAGTTAGATAGTGAGTACTAAGTGCTGCATTGTTTCCTGCAGGAGGCTGTGTGTGTATGATGAGGGGCAGGGGAGGAAAATGGCACGACCAGCTCCCCTATTCCTGGAGTGGTCCCTTAGCAAACTGAGATCAGCAACCAACTCTCTCTCTTGCAAACCCCAGGCACCACCCAAACTCCTGCTCCCAAGCTGCATCTCCACAGCCATTTGCTGCACTGTCCCTCCCCACCCCCCACTCTCCCAGAACCAAGCCCACTGACCTTCAAAGTTCCAGGCTCCAACTCTCACTGATTGCAAGCACCCACAAAATTTGGACCCTCTGATTCTCAAAGCCAAATGCCACAGGGATTTCTCTTCCCCCTTTCGGCCCCCCAGTATGCTAGTCTGTTTCTTTCTCCTCTCCACACCTGTGGCTCCCACCCTCTGGCTATCAGATAACTGGGGTTTAGATTCCCACCATGTCCTCATCCTTCTTACCCTCTTTGATGTGGCCTCTTCTCTACATTTAGTTGTGGAGTTTGTTCAGCCAATCTGGGTCTTTTTCTGGGTTATTTTCTCTGATGCAAGTGTTATCTAGTATCCATGGGATGAGATGAGTCTAGGGTCCTCCTACTCTGCCATTTTCCCTGGAAGTTAGAAAATAATTCTTATAACAAGTTTAGAGAAACTCATTGAAGTTCTTTATGTGTAATATTACTCTTGGACCTGACTGTTGCGCACTGTGGGTTAATTTGCTACTTTGCTAATTTAACTGCGTTCTCATTTAGTTTCTCCATCTAGCAGCCTGTGTGTTTGTTTACATTTTCTGATTAGGCTGGATGAAGGTAATTGTTAATAATGTCTCCCTTGTGATCAACTTGCAATGAATGTAAACCACTTGGAAAATGCCTTTTCAGAACTTGTTGAACCCAAAGTTCTCTGTCCTGTAGCAGATAATCTCTGTTAAATTTCCCAATGTCTTATGTTGTGCATCGTCAGCCAAGCCTAATGACCCAAGTTCAGTCTCTATGCAGACTTCTGCTTGTCCTCTACCATTATAACTCCGATAGTTTTCCTCTAAATTCTGAACACTTTAGGAACTCGGAACTCCAATTTTTGCTGCCTTTTCTTCTGAGACTCCTCTTAGTGTCCACTCCTTGAGTCAGAGTAGAAAAATACCTTCAGGCAGAAGTCCAGGGCTATTCTGAGGCTCACATTATGTGTTTTTCTTCTCTGGAGAATCATAGTCCTGCACTGTCTATTTTCACTACCTGAAAACAGTTACCTCATATATTTTGGCCAGTTGTGTAGTTTTTACAGCACAAGTGACAACCCTGCTTATACCAGTTGCTCTGTGAAGTCCAGAAATAGAAGTCTTATTTAATTTTTGTTATGCCTTCTTCACCATGTTCTTATCTTTTTTTGTCCTGACTGAATACATTTTATTTATTTTGATTGAATGCATTTATTTCATTCTCTTTTTTTTGGTGCGATTTGAAATCAACACTCTATTTCTATTAGATTAATGGTCATTTAAAAAATATATTTGACTAATATTTGAACCTTTATATTTGTAACAACATCAATAATTAAGGAATATATTTAAGATTGCTCCAAGAATATGGTCATAAAAATTGAGGCATAAATATTAGATAAGGAACTTCTGAGTTATAATTTAGAATGCTATTATTTATACCTAGAAAATCTAAAATAATAAACCGAAATTTATTATATCTAATAAGATAACTTAATAATTTGGTCACAAAATCAAGAGCCTTTCTGTATACTAAGACTTGTATTGGCTCCTGGCAGAGGGTAACAACAGTCCTCGGTAGACTCCTTGGTTCCCCTCAACTCTGGCTAAGGCAGTCGGGATAATTGAAGTTCTCCAAAGGGAGTTGCAATCCCACCAGAATGAATAGCCTGAGGTTAGGATTGTAATCCAGATATCTCAAACAGATGAACAAAAAGGAACTGTTGCATCTGTGCATAATAATATAACGGGCTGTCATCTTTGTGGAAAATGCTTTCCTCAATGTTATACTGCCTCTGATCCCCCCTGCTCTCCTTTGGAGGTGTGTGTTTATGTTTAAAAAATAGTTTCCTATTGATTATCTTGGAAGGATAAGAAAGACTATTTTAACACTGGTAGAGGTATCTTGGAATCTTGGAAGATAATAAGCCTTGGAGAGTTAAATTTTTTTAACCAGGATTGTCCCACTGTCTGTGTGCATAATGACTAGCTATCCCTCAAGATGTAATTCTAAATTGAATAACTACATCTTTGGGAAAAGTGTCAGAGTACATTATGTTCTATGAATCATATTAGTAAGAGAAGGGAAATGGATCCTTAGAAGAAACATCTGTGAACAGGAAAGGGTGATGTTCTTTTAAAGGGTGGTGGATACTGGCTCTGTGAGATTATAGAGACTCTAAGGAGAAGGAAGAGAGGCAGCTGTCAACTCAGAGGAGCAAAGATAACAACTGGGTTATCACTGCAGAGAGGTGATTTGTGAAAAAAAATGACTTTCTTTATCCTAGGACTGTAGGCAGGCTTTTACTTACAAGGTAGTTTAAATTTTTTCCCTGATGTTCTAATTTCTTTAATTTACCCTTCTCGTTTCTGGTATACTCTGTAGCCTGTGCATTAGTGCTGTGGACAGTGACACAATGAAGAGTTAAAGAAAGCGCAGTCTTGCCCAGCTTGTGGCATTAAAACTGCATCAAGAAGGACAGTAGGTCTCAGTGAAGCAAAGGAAGTGCAGGAGAGCCACAGAGTGCTAAGAGGACGACTTAGGGGGAGGACTTAAGACAACCCACCATCCGTTTGTCAAATGCACCAAGAAAGGCAACACTTGATGCAGGGAAGCCTAACAATTGGGTTTATATAACAATGTAAATAAGTTCACGAATATCTTCTTTGATGTAATTTTAACTTCTGAGCTATGATATGCATGTGTAACATCATTAACAAAACAATAATAGGTAACATTTATTGAGTGCTTGCTATTTCTGTACTTTCTGTTACACTTGAATTATCTCATTTACTCCTCAAGAATACTGATTTCTTAAGGATTAAGAACTCAAAACTGATTTATGAGGAAGGTACTATATTTTCTCAGATGAGGAAATAGAATTTTAGTGAGATTAAGTAACCTGGTCATGCTCACAAATCTAGTTAATGAAGTATCCAGCACTCATATCCAGGTACCTGATTTTAGACCCTGCCTTTATTATTCTCTGAGTAAGTCAAATATATTGAGAACCAATATGTAAAATAAATGATAAAGACTGTAGCACAGCCTCATGGATAGATATTATTACTTCCAGAAGTGACCTAACACACTGGAATTTTATATCCTCATGAAGTAAGTAGAGGCTGGGTGGGCTGGGCATTCTATTTTCTGTCTGCTAAAACAATAGGAGTTCTTTTCTTCCAGTTAAAAGTATTAAGCAAGTCAAGGCCATCTATGAGCATTAAATACTGGGCACATAAGGTCTAGAAGATAAATACCTGTTGTACTAAGACTAAGGCCATCTAATGGTTTTTGTCCTAGACGACTCACGGAAGGATATTTCCTAAAAGTTGTTTCTGAAGTACGTAGTGTTTTATGAAAAAATGAAGATAATAAATGTTACATATTAAAATGTTTGTGACAGTTGCATTTAAAGTCTTCTCTAACCTCCTGCCCCTACGTGTGTTCACATGACAACTTCCTTGAATAAATACTTAGTCTGGAGGCTATTCCGGAAGGCAGAGGTCTCTGATACACTTGGTAACTATAGTTACAGTTGTCTCTTCTTTTCCTGGAATATAAAATAATATATCATCATCTCAGAAGTCATTTTGAAAGCCTTAATGAGATAAACACTCATTTTTTCAGGCAATATTCTTATTGTTGAATGCTAGTCCTAATTTCCTTCTCTTAATGATAAAAATGATGCCTAGCCATAAAACAGAGGCAAGATGTGAATGCTAATGTCTTACAACTTGAAGAACAAATCTATTAATTAAAAAAGGTATTTCAAGGAAAATGTTTTTCTTGTCTTTATTAAAACAAAATAATTAATTTATTTAATGATTATTCCATAAAATGATTATATTGAGTTTCAATTGGCTAATCCATACAAACTTGACAAACCATTAATACAAAACTGATTTTTAAAAATGTTCACCAAAAAATGAAATGTTCCTCTCAGCTTGGGAAAGCCATTGTAACACATAGAAGACATGGGAAATCAATCCAGTGGTTTGGTAATGTGAATCATACCCCCAGGCCCTTCATGTCTCTTATGGGAAGGGACTCTTCTCCAAGGATACAGAAGAAAAGAGGTTAACAAAATTTTTCTCCTCAGTTCTTATTTGTGAGAAAGCATTTATGAGGGGATTAAAAATTTTATTCCCTTAATTTTACTAAAAGCAATATCTATAGTAAAATAGAACATTTCAATAAATATCCTTTAAGATTTGCCAATATTTGCTATTATGTCCAGGGTATGGTATTTTCTTTCCAAAGAAATAGGGTATGCCAAGTAAAATTCTTATTTTCTACCCCCATTGCCGAGGTCTGTGACTTAAGCTCAGCTTGGGCTGGGAAGCTGATTTGTGTGGGTCCTGGAGGCTGTTCTCCCTTTTTATCCTATTGTGAACACAACGGATACCAAGAAAACACACTGACAAGGACACAGGAAATGATTTGGCTGCAAATTTTTATTCCTTAAGCAAAATTTTGTTATTCTGTTCACTTGTACCTCACCTTCAGAATTGACTTCCTTATGAATTCTGAGCCTTCCTACCACTGTAGGAGAACCCCAACTCCAACCACTGGAGAGACTGTGACTGTCATAGTGACTCCTTATTCTTTACTTTAACCCTTATATTTCAGTATCTGATGTGCTTTTTTAGATTAAGAATGGTGATTGGGAGACTGTCAATAACCTTTGGTTTCTGCCATTTTTATCAGATCAAGATCTTGAAGGGTAAAAGAACCCAAACTATGAAATGGGCACATTTCAGGAGTATAAGTAGTTAATATTGTTCTGTGAGTGCTAACTGGTCTGAGCCACCTCCATGAGAAAGTTGAGTGTAGATGGATGATTGGAGTTGGGGGTTTAAGCCCAGGCTCATTCCTGTTAGTATTCCACCAGGGTAAGTAACCAGAGAGAACTGGTTGGGGATCCAAGTCAGAGCCATAAGTCAAGAGTCAAAGAAATCAGATATAAGTGCCAGGTCCATTGGGGCAAGCAAGTTTTAAAAAATGAGACCAAAGCCAAAAATTAATATAAAAAGATGAATTGGGTTAAAGTAGGAGTTCAAGAACAAGTGAGAAGGACTGCAAATCAGCTTTTGGTGTTTGCAGCTTATCACCATGGATCAGCAGTTAGGTAACTCACACGTGGGTCAGACCATGTTGAAGAAACAGTTGAAATGCCATTATTCAAGACACTAGCATATCAGTGGTTTTTATAGGTGTAACATATAAAAAGTAGGTCTATTGGCTATATATTTCAACAAATTGCTAAATTATTGTTTATATAGGTGAATTTTCAGTATTTTATTTGAAAATAAACATTGATTTACTCTATCAGAGAGTGAGCTGCTTGAAGGCTCTGTTGATTCATATACATTCTCTTTATCTATCTATCTATCTATCTATCTATCTATCTATCTATCTATCTATCTATGATAGTGTAAGCACCCTTGCAAGGTTGGAGAGCTCTCTCTTTCTGGCTCTCTCTCTATATGCATATCTCTATATCTCTGTCTGTCTGTCTGTCTATCTATCTTGTAAATCTCACCAAGGCTGGAAAAAAATAGAGAGAGGGAAGGGGGGAGGGAGACAGAAAGAGACGGAGAAGGGAAAGAGAAAGATGGGGGGAGGAGAGATGGAGAGAGAAATATGCAAATTTCCCATATTTTCCTTCCTTTAGTGATGGAATGAGAAGAAGGGTTGCAAAAGACAGCTGTGTTCTTGGTTGCATTGAGAAGTCATTTCTCATTCTTTGGTTGGCTGTAACTGCTGCTCCTTGTGGACATGTAGTAAATCCAACATTACCTCCATCCCACTATAGGATGCTTAAGTTCAGTCAGCTTTCCTAGACACCAAGATTCTTAGAAGACTCTTACCTCATCTTTTTGAGGTACCTACCTCTTCACCTCAGGTTGTGATAGTGAACCTCAGTATCTGGGGTTCTGTACCTGGTTTTAATGTTGGGAGGGTTTACCTCCACACCACCAAGCTCTGCTTTGGACACCAGTTGGGTGTCCTACAGTTCAACTCAGTTCTGATGCTATTCACTCACAGATAGCATCAGATCCCACCAGTTCAGTCCTGGAAGACTACTCTCTACTTCAGATGCCAGTTGCAAGTCCAGGTTGTTAGCTGTGCTTCTGACTTATTGGCTATAAATTAGAAGTTCCCATGACCCCCTCTTTGGTATTGATTGATTCGCTAGAGCAGCTTTCAGAACTCAGGGAACCTGTTAACTCATTAGATTACTAGTTTATTACATACGATATTAAAGGATACGAATCGACAGCCAAATGGAAAGATACATAGGACAAGGTATGGGAAAGGGGCACAGTGTGTCCAGGCCCTTACCAGGCACACCATTCTCCCTGAATCTCCTCGTGTTCACCAAGCCATAAGCTCGCTGAACCCTCTCCTTTTGGCTTTTTATGTAGGCTTCATTACATAGGCATTATTGATTAAATCATTGGCAATTGCTGATTGATTCAACCTCTAGCTCCCTCCCTACTCCCTGGAAATCATGGGGTAAGACTGAAAGTCCCAAACCTTAATCACGTGGTGGGGTTCCCTGGTAACCAACCCCCATCTCTAGGTGCTTTCCAAAAGTCACATTATAAACATACACCCAGTTGTGGTGAAAAGAGGCTTATTATGAATAATAAAATGCCAATTTCACCTTTATGGCTCTGAATCAATTTCAGGAACTAATAACAAGAGACCAAATATTATAACAAAATGTGCTTCCATTGCTCTTATCCCTCAGGAAATTCCAGAGGTTTTGGGAACAATGAGCCAGGAACCATGGATGAAGACCAAATATACATGAGAAATATATTTTGGTCATCTGAATGAACAGAAATATATATCAAAAAGCAAGCTGCATACAGAATAAAACAAAGCAGAAAGATGAGTTTATTGCAAGGGTTTTGATCTGCTAGTTGGGAAACTTGCTGTGAGTGGGAGCTGTGAGTTCTGAGCTGTTCACAGACTAAAGGGTTTTTATGGGGTAAATGTGGAAGTTACTTGGCTTTTTCAACTGATTGGTTGCCTAGTGGTCTTCTTTACTTGCATTAGGGTAACTGAGGGGAACAAGGAAGTTCTAAGGTGACTCGAACAGACTTGACATTTGGGGATTGGCTGGCATCTGGGAATTGACTGGCATCCTCTGCTGATTTCTGAGAAAAGCTGTAAATTCCTGCAATTTATGTTAGGTAAGGTTAAGTTTTATTTTTTTTTTAACGGACCTTTGTTGGTCAACTCCATGTTGTCCCCAATGTAAATGACTTCGTTTTTGTTTTGGTTATAATTATATAATATATATAATATAATTATATTTCTTATAATTATATCACACTGCAAGATGATCACTTATGGGACTCCTATTCTATGTATCTTGGGAATGGGTGGGTAGTGATAGAGGTGTGGTGGTAGTTATGTGGGGTTTTCTCATAACGTTGCTTCTGAACAAGCCTTTCCGAAAAGTGTTGGTCCTGATATTTGTAAGCTTTCTATTCTTAAAATACAGGCCATGTGTGCCCAGGATAAACTTTAGTTGTCAAATCCTGGAAAATAAGATCCTATGTGGCATCTGACACTATCCTGTTCATATTCTATGTCAAAGTAACACTTTAACATTTCTTCATGTCATTTAATTCTTATTAGGAACTTGTTTGTTTGTTTAAATATCATTAGTAGCTAATACATTCAATTAACTCTAATTTTCCAGGATGGTCTTTTGGTAGCTTATGGATATAGAAATATGAAATTTCCCTAAAGTATAATAAATAAATTCATCTCTTTCATCATTGACACATGATCTTTAATGTCAATAATCTAATAAAGGTCTTAGAGTAGACTCATAAAAATAAGTGAGGATTAGAAAATGAGACCTGTGGGAGAAGATTAAAAGTTCATTCAGGAAAACTGAGAACTGATAATCTTCATTTTTTTCTGATAATAAAATAAGGAGAATGTTGGTCATTCTTCATAAAGGAGAATTATTGTTCTTCATAAATAATAGAAGGTAGAGTGAATAAAATGTTAATTGCAGTACTTGAATGGGTCAGAAATTTCAGCCAGTTCGAAAATATTGAGGATTACTTTGGAAACGAAAGAAATTTAGAATTTTTCTTTCTGGATTAAGATGGGACAGGTTTATTTGTTTATTGCGATCTGGGACAGGTTAACTAAAGCACATGGACAAATTAGATAGCTTTAATAAAGTTCACGCAACTGTTAAATCTTGGAAACCCTCTGTCATTCTTCAAATGGCCTCTGGAGGTCAGGGTTGAGGCATGGTGTGTTGCTAAGCTCCTTGGTTCACTGTCTTTGCAGCCAAAATACAGCAAACACTGATACTTTTGGTTCTCCATCTGGTAACAGTCATAAGCTCTAAGTTTGTTTCCTCATAAAAGATAATTCAACTAACAAGCTAATATGCAATGTTCTCTGATATTGGATATTTGCATATATTTTAATTTCTACATTCAAGTAAGAGTCTATATTAAGTAAGCATATATATTAATTTCTATTAAAATGAAGTTAAGTCTCAAAGAACATTTAAAAAATCTATTTAGATCTTGAAATATGGAAAGATTTGTAAAATAATATGTATTAAGAATGAAGGTATCTCAAGTTTAAAATAATAGGATCATTTTAAGTTTTCTCACATTCCTAAAATTTAGGATTGCAATCATTCTTTTAATTCAAAAGCATTTGAAAGCTCTCCAAAAATTTAAAAAATCATTTGAAACAAGACAGAATAATTTACCATTATTATTGTACTTTAGTGTTTTATCAGCCCCAATTCAGAGAATGGCAGGCAGCCAAAAGACATCCATCCTCCCCATAGTCCCTCCTGTGCATCCTTACTCCACAATTTAATGACTAGTGAAGACTGGCATCCAGAAAGAGGGAATTAGAGGGAGCCTCTATATCTAAGAAGCTCTTTACCAATTTTTTGAGCTACATGCTTTCCTATTATTTAGCTATTTTCTGCTTTCTTCCTGTCTTTAGTTATTTATGTTTAAACAATGCTCCCAGATATCCTTAAATATTTTAGAAAAATATGATTAGTAGTCTTATCTTTTAAACATCTAAATGCTTAAGACACTTAAACATCTAAACATCCAAATGAGTTGCTATATTTAATTACGTATTTTGTGGTAGTATGACTTGAGCTCTTCCAAATATTATTTGGTTGGAAAGAATATGCCCTGGTAATTCCAGTAATGCCCAGACTTACCCTCGTCCTTTGAGTACCTTCCCCCATTTCTGCCTCCACTCCCAAACCTTATTCTTTAAGCCTCCAGGGTCTTCTCTGTGAAGGTTTCTCAAATGCCATCATGTGAATTTCATACTCCTTACTGGGTTCTCTCACTGGCCCTTGTATGTACCTCTGTTAAAACTCATGCAGTGGTATGGTTTTAAGTTCTTCCATGTTCCTTAAATTTATAATTACAAACAACAAGATAGAGGATATTCAAAACATTTAAAAACCAGTAGAGTACAGGTGTTGACCAATCAGAATGGAAACCAGCTTGAAATAACACTGATATGTTGGTGCTAAATAAGAACTCATCAAACTAGCCTCTGAGCTCATTAAGTACAGGACTTCTGCATTACTTGGTATTCTTAGGACTGAGCACAGTACTTGGCATTTGGTTGATCAATAAATGTTTTACGAATGGATGAATGAGATATCAAGAAAAGTTATGCATTAATTTCAGGAGAAATCCTGAAATCTTAGTAGTGATTTGGGATTGCGTGGCACCATTTAACCTTAGACATTAGTTTAGCTTGAGGCACGTGGTGTGTTGTTCTGCATATGAGGTGACCCTAATGACAAGGTTCACAAGATCAATGCCTTGCGTTGTCCCCACAGGCAATTGCCTTGGGCCATCGGCTCTCTCACACTTTCCTGATGTATTTTTGAAGGACAGAATGGGTATTTACATTGGATTTGTGGAAGAATACATAGTAGAAAAATCTGTTTCTTTCTTTTTTTTTTTTAGATTTTTTTTTTTAATTTGTTAAAGAGCAAGAGCAGGAGCAGGGGGATGTGGCAGGCAGAGCAGGCAGAGGGAGAAGCAGTCTCCCTGCTGAGCAAGGAGCCCAGTGCAAGACTCAATCCCAGGACCCTGGGATCATGACCTGAGCTGAAGGCAGCCGCTTAACCCACTGAGGCATCCAGGCATCCCATGAAAAACCCATTTCTCAAAGAAAACAGTCTATGATGTCATTTAAAAAAATAACCTGTAGTTAATTATTTAAAAGATCTCAAACATTTTGGAAGCAGTTATTCTCCATAAGTTATTTTCACATATGGTAGGATACGTACTAGATGAGAGTCATTCTTTATTTAATGTTTATCTATTGTGGGAAAAGATTCTTTAGATATAATTTGCAACTATTTAAAATGAAGAAATACATGTTCAGTTTGCCTCTGGAGAGTAATTCTTCAGAGACTTTTTTTTTAACCTTAAAGTAAAGACGGTAACTGTAGTCAACAGGGTTTCCAACTATCTTTCCTGTGAGCAATTCCTTTATCTTATTCATTGGGATAACTCTGGTTCCTTTCCACTTCTTTGTAGCAGTTGAAACTTTCTGCTCAGCAGAATGATGATTCCTTCTCTCCTACCCTAAGCGGATGCATGTACTCCCCAAAACACATGTTGAACTGAAGAGTCAGTCAATATTAGACTGACTCAGGGGAATAAAGTTTGGGGCCTGTGCTGGTCAATTTGAGGTTCATTAGATCTACATAAAATAATTATTTACCTTTGTTTAATATAGTGCTTCTAAGTGAGGAAACTGCAGAAAGGATTGAAGGGCATGAGTTCTGTCCCTCAGTGCAAGTTAAAATGGAAACGAGGGTGGAGCTATAGGGAGCTTTAAACCAACAGTCCGAAGGTCCCAGCTTTCTCCTGGGAAACCGTGTGATGGCAGGCAAATTCTGGAACTTCTGGCAAAACTTTCTGGCAAAACTTTTCTCGTCAGAAGTATTAAGCATTTGACTTAGTTCACCACTAAAGTTTTACCGGGGTCCAAAATTCTACAATTTTTTAAAAAGGCTTTCCATAGATTTTGGTCGCTGTGATTAAGCAGGTGTTGAGGAGGAAGAATTTTATTCTGCCCGTTAAGGTCCTTCTAGCTGGACTAAGAATCAAATTGACACGAAACAGATTAACAAGAGAAAGTCAAATTTAGAATACACACAAACATGAACTTCCAAAAGACAGTGAGGCAACATGATACATACATGAGGTAAGGAGAGGGGTAGGAGTCTGAAGATCCAAAGGGGAGAGAGCCTACTAGTAGGAAGGTGAGAGGGGATGTTTAGAAAACAAAGGCTGCCTAATTATGCAAATAAATTTATTAGGTAAAGAGGAATCTCTGTGAATAGCTATCTTCCTGGTATAAGCTGGCAGTTGAAGGGGAGGTAAAAAGCTTTTCCTGAATCTGCTGGGTTTTGATTGCTTTTAATGCAAAATATTGTTCATGCAAAATGAACCATCTTGGGGTGACCTGCCCTTGGCCCTAAACAGGTTATGAACTGAGTGTGTTCTGCCTGACCAAAAGCCCCAGCCTGAGCTCTGTCACCCTAAATGCCCTAAAGGTTTGCATTATGACAGCTGGTATCTCTTCATTGCACAAACAGTCCTTATCATTTCAGAAATGGGAGATCCATAATGTTTTTGGAGTTACTCTCTTTCATTTACTGATTGATTTCAGGGCACTATCCCCTTCTAAAATTATGCCTGGCACATATCATTCAAAGTAAGAGAATTACAAATTTGCTTGCTTAGGACATCTATGTAAGTAAGTGTGTAATTTATTCTTCCAAAAGTGAGACCAAGACCTAGAAATTAGTCCAAAACATGAATGCAAAAAGATGAAAATAATGATGCTTAATCTTAAAAATTAACATTTGCTATGGTAATGAGGAAAGTGAAAGCAAAAGACTGAGCTGTTTTCAGAGCCTGAGTCTCAGTGCTTCAGAGAGTGCTCCTGAATGGGGTGATTACATGTCCTTCAGTTTGCAGTACTAAAATTTTCTCACTCTAGTTAGGGGTAAGTAAGTTTTAGAAGATCGAGTCATCTGGAAGGAACTGATTTGTATACAATAATGCCAACTTGTTAATTTATGACAAAAAACAACTAAGAAGTAGACTAAAATCCCATGGAGCTGGTCAGCAAATTTTGTTTCTTATAGGAAAGTTTATTTACAAAATTAAATAAATATTAGAAGTTTCCTCAGTAACTATCATGTTATAGAGTAGGGTGTCATGCAATCTCCTCGGACAATTATAATAATAGTTAACATTGAGAAATATTATTGGCAATCTCTATTAATAGCCTTTATTTCTAAAGGAAGAATTAACCAGTCCCGTAGACAGTGATGGAAACACACTGGTGAATTTTACTATTGAGTATATTTAGAATGCTGTAGTCACCCTAAACTTTTCTTCTTATGATATTGTACTTTCTCATTAAAGATTTTCCAAGATTATAGTTCTCCCAACTTAATTATATTTCAAAATGCTTTGTTTTTATAAGGCATAGGGAGTTGCTTATTGAGATTTAGGAAATACAGTTGTCTGAGTAACCTATTTATAAATCTTTTCCTTGAAGGGGTATTTCTTAAGAAAATGTCAAAGCCATTCATGTTGATGCAGGTTGTATTAACACATGTTTCTTATCACTGCTCATAAATGTACCTTATTTTGGATCTGAAACCCTTATGCAAGTTTATTGAGTGGACCAAGATTGGTTCTACTTGTCAAATAGCTTACCTACATAGTGGGTTCTCAAGGATTTGCTGAAATCTTGCTAGATGGCAACCATAGTTTAGACTTCTATTTTTTCTAGTTTTCTTCAAGACAGGATTCACCGACAAGGCTCTATTTGCTTCATTTGTGTGCAGGTGTAGTAGGACCTCAAATACATGTAACTTTCAGTTTTCAATATGTATTAAAGGTCAGTAATTGTAAAATACAGTAAAAATTTGAGTATAATGCCAAAGTAAATTTCTTTTTAACTAGGCACATTGAATCATGGGCAAAACAATGAAACATTTATAGTGTCTAAAATGAATTTTTTTGACCAATTCAAGTAAGGTTGTTTAGGTCTCTTTTTTTAAATAAAAAAAAAGGAGGAAACTTGAACAAAGTTCAAGTTAGTTGCTTGGTTAAAAATATTGATTGTATTCCCTGTTTTTGAAGTTAAAATAAAATTAATAAAAAACTTCCTAAGATAGTTTGGTTTAGGAACCAAACTGTCTCAGCAAGAATGGTCTGAGCAAGAATACGTAATAAGCACTCCTTTAGAAGTGATTTTTGTGATCTTTTAAAAATATCCACATAGCTCAACTTGATGGCTAATATTGCCAACAACATGGACTTCCTAATCCTGTTGAAACATAATTTTTATTTGGGAGAGTCGACACTTAAGTTTGAATTTTCAGGAGAGAGTAGAGTACTGAGAACGAGGAATAAGACAAAAGATGTCAAACATAAGTTGTCCTGCACAGTCAAGGTAAGGCATAGGCACCTGGAGACCCTAGGTGGGCAATACGACATGAGGTGTGAAAGTACTAAATGCAAGAAAGGGGGTACAGAAAAAGGAATGGAGTAATGTTTTCATACCTACATGGATCTGCATATCCTCAGGCATTTTGAATCTGATGCCCACATATGTGGTTTAATATGTAGGACCTCTGAAAGTCCTCTTGCCCCAAAACATCCCTTCTGACATTCAGCCATAGATGCCTGAAATCCTCATTATATTTATTTCTGGGGGATAAAAGCAAGGATGATCCTGCCCTTTTCTTCTAATCAGCCTATAAGCATCTGGTTAACAAGGATTTTATCATATTTCTCTGAACCCTCACACAGTGCATAGCAGTGAAGGAAGATGGGGCATCTTCATTTCTGCCTGTTGAGACCTCAGCTCACATTACTATCCAAGGGGTACCAAGGAGAGAGAAGTGCAGCCTCCATGGAGGAGTACTAGTAAGAGTGGGAGTGGGGAACCCTGGGCCACCCTGGCCTGCTCTCAATTTTCTTGTTGGAGGAGGATTTCTCATAAAGGTGTTTTGTTGATCAGGTACCCTTGCATTGATCAGAATCTTGCATTGTCTTTCTGAAGATGGCCTAATGGGAAAAATGTAGACTTGGGAGGCAGAAAAAATTGATTCCTAGCTATGGGATTTGCACAAGCATCCCCTCAGCTTCAGTTCCTGATCTATAAAATGGGATAAAACAGTAACTACCCTAGCCTTGTGGAACCCAATTTCTTCTCTAACTACCTAAGGATCATGTCTGGTTGACACGTGTCCACCTCCTTTACTGCTCCTCACTTCCCTACCATCCCTACCCCACCTGTTCATGTGGGTCAGGGATTAGCACAGTAATGTTTATTGCTTAAAGCTTGAAAATTAACTATTTATTTAAATTAAAGAAAAATCCTTGTTACATTCTGATTACAAATAACATGAAGGTAAATATCAACTCAGCTCATGGATGGATTCCAAGTTGGTGTAGCCTGATTTAAAATCTTATTCTGGCTTCTCAGATTACTTGTATGAAACCAGTTCCCTGTGCCTTTTCATATTTGAGATCCATTGGTACACATCTGAGTATGATTTTCAAAGTTACAATTTGCAGAATTATAATAGGGCAGAAAGTTTCATTGCCGTTACTCTTTAGATTTTCTGATTAAACAGGAGCTGGATTTTCTTGGTTGAAGAATGAGGAGTGGAGCAAGTGGTGGGTTATTTATTTATTTTCTTCATGATCTAATCTCTGCATGAAATGTATTATTGCTCTTCATAGTGTTCCTCTTGCTTCTGGTATTTTAAACTATCTTTTAATATTTCAGTTGACATGTTGTATATTGAACAGATGTCTTAAATTATTTCAGCATGGTATTCAGAGAAACCTGAAAAGAGTTAGTTTTAAAAATCATTATTTGTTGCTTTTCCAAAAGTTGGTAAAGTGCTTTCTCCATTTTTTTCTTTCCACAGTAATATTCTTGATTTCATCTTTTGAGGTCAATGTGTTGCCTCATATCTGTATTAATCCACTGGTGCAAGGCCCTGAGTACATTTGTCAAATGTCCAATTTGGTTTTAACCAAGTTAACGAGTAACATTTATTATTAATTACATCATTAAAAACATCATAATATTACAACTCTGGTTTGAGCCTAATAGAGTAGGAGGTTTGAGGGATAAATATCCACAGGCAATTAATGGACCATTCTTTAGAAAAAAAATGCTAAAAATCATTTTAATAGCCTCTTTGCATCCTAACCAGACTTCAGTGAAATCAAACCATTTCTGGCTATAGAAAAATGTAATCGGTTCCTCAAAATAAAATCCAATGAACTTGTCTCTGCAGAAGGTCAAGTAATATACTCTCATGAAAGAAAATGGTTCCTCATTTAATGCATCAGTTATTAAAAAGGTGTTCTATTTTCCTGTTTGGGTTCTGTCTGTTTTTTTTATTACTGCATATTAAAGTACCCATCTTGCCAACAAGCAAATGATATGCTAACTGAACATGGCTTGGCTGAAAGTGATAATGGAAGGGCCAGAGAGACCTATCAGCTGCATTATTATGCCTAAGCAGTGGAAAATCACTGAGCTACCAGCATCTTCCTCTAGTTCATGCTTATATGACTCATAGAAACAAGTAAACATTAAAATATGGTGAATTATTTTCTACTTTTTTGAAAAAAAGGCATTCAAATTATCTTATAGAATCTTAGATTTTGGTGTCTCTTTCTTGGCAAAAGAGTCAGACACCCCAGATTTTGTTAAGGAATGTAAAAGAGAGAAAGAGGAGAAGAGGGAGGGAGGGAAGAGGAGAATGAGAGAAAGAAAGATAGATAGGGAAAAAGAGAGAGAGAGAATAGGTAGAAAGACCAGAGAACTATACCTTGTCATAACAGAGTGGAGTAATAGTCATTGAAAACATCTTACCAGATGCTGCTGGATACTTGGTATATTTAATGGCATGTAATCCCTTTGAGGTATGTTTTATCTTCAATTTAGAGTTAAACAAAGGCTTACAGTGTTCCAAACAACTTGTCCAAGGCTACACACTACCAGGTGAACTACATATCTTTTGACTTTGAAGCCCATGATCTTTTCATTGTGTCATGCTAGCTAAAAGCATGTAGTATCTAATTTTTGGTGAGGAAAATCCGTTCCAGTCTTACTAATGAAATTTCAATATATCATCATTATTTTCTAACTTAATTGAAAAATTGAATAGGTTTCAGACATAATGAAGAAAAAAGAAATGGAGATTGCAGTTTCTTGGTAGATATATGTCTGGGATGTGTGTGTGTGTGTGCGCGCACTCTTATTTCTTTAATCAGCTAAGTCTCTGCATCCTACAGAAAAAGGCCACTCATCAGCTAGAAGCTGCAGATACCTTTCATCTGGGCTGGTTGGAATGATTTTCTCCCTGTCCCTCCTATTTTGGTTTTTGGATAATAATCCCCCACCCAAGGACAAGAGACGCTATTGATGACCAGGAGTGTTACAAAGGTCATTACTTTAAACAAAGCTGCTACTGGCCAAGACAGAAGGTCTCCAGTAAAAGGAACTGAGCCTAGCTCAGAGAATACTGCTGTAATTCAGAGGTCCTAGGACCAGACAGGATGCCTCAGCTGGTCTGGTTGGTGGCATGTAGGCCCTAAGACTTGGCTTTTTCCTTTTTTAAAAAATTGAGATATAACTCATATCCCATAAAATGTACCCTTCTAAAATATGCAATGGAGTGGTTTTTAGTATATTCATAAGGTCATGCAATCATCATTGCTCTTGAATTCTAGAATATTTTCATAACCTCAAAAAGAAATCCCATTACTCATTAGCGATCACTCCTTATTTCCTCCTCCCCCCAGTTCTTTGCAACCACAATTCTACTTTCTGCCTCTTCAGATTTGCCTATCTAGCTACATTTTATATGCAATTACAAGGCCACACACTTGATGACATTTCCTATTACTATTATTATTGCCCCCATGTGGGCACTGGGCCGTCCAGTAGGTTGTTTTCCCAGGTGTTAAAGTGAGGAACCCGGTGTAATTTCCCCACACCCCTTTAAATGTACCCAGCCTCAGTTCCAGCACGGGGATTACATTTTCCCCTGGAGTTTATAAGCTACCTTTGACTCCCTGAGTTGTAGATATTAGAAAAAGCATTAGGAACTCAATTAAATTTGAGTCGTAACTAGAAATGTTTAGCCTCTAATCTTCTCACATAAGCAAATATTCATTAGACCCATTACTTCAATCTGATTTTTCTCTTTGTTCTTGAATCTCATTTCTCCAAACGTCATTTGTGTGCGATTTAAGATCTCTAAAAGGCCTTTGAATCCCTTGAACTCGGTTACCAAAGCCAGAAACCCAAGAATCATCTTAGATCTTTCTTCATGGTTTTATTTTGCTTCCTCTTTCACCCCAATAACCCATTACAGATTCTGTAGATTTTTAACCACCCACTGCAATATCTTTCCTACTCTCTCCTTCATTTCTATATCTCCTACCACTGTGAGAACCCTTTCAATATGGAGTAGTTATGATGACCAGACTGCAATTACTTCTCCTCTGGTCCCCCTGCCTCCCATCTTGCCCTGCTTCATTATCCCCAGTAATGTTCCCAAGTGGTCTTCTAATAATCTAAATCTGTTTATATCCCACCCCTCATCTTAAAATTCTTGAAAATCTCTCCACAGTTTTCAGGATGAAGTTCAAAATGTACTAGTTTCTCCACAGTCTGCCCTTAGGCTTACCTTGCACAATTCCATACTTGTACTTTTACTTGCACCCACTTTGACTGGCTAGTCTGCCTTGAATGGGTCACTCAGCTTTAGGTTCATTGTCCCTGAACCTTTACATTATCTAGAATGTTCTTTTCTACTTTATTCTTTTATTAATCCTTATGTTCTAACCTCCCTTGTCTGGAATTTAGGCCCTTTGTGGACAGAGACTATCATTTGTTCATCTCCACACTAAGTGCTCTGTTCATTACTCTGCTGCAAAACTTCAGACACTGTCCTCCATTTTCCGTAACATCAATGCAATTCTCAGTATCTATAACTATACTGTAAATGTATTGAAAACACAGATTTATAATTCATAGCAGGTAGTATAATAACTAAGTAAATGTCTTTAGTATTTGTTGAATGGAAGAGAAAGAAAGAGAAATGAAGGAAGGAAAATAAAGAGCAACAGAACCCAAATACTGCCTGTCCCCATGTGCAGCATGAACTGCATCCCAAAGTGGGATTCAGCACTTTGCTCTTAAAACCTACCCAGACCAGAAAGCATAAGTGAATAAAACAAGTTTTATACTGTTGTTTGGAAAATTTTTGAAGGACATGAAGGAGAGACTTTATAACACAAAACACTTCGTAAACTTCATAAAAATCACTTTCTGATCTTTTTGTTTTTCCCCTTTGCTCCAAGAAGACACAGCGATCCTTAATGTACATGCACATAAAACATAGCATCAAAATATATGAGGTGAAACCTACAGAATTACAGGGCAAAATAGATTAACCCATTATTATAGTTGAAGACTTCAACACTGCTCTATCAGAAATGGACAGATCCAGCAGGCAGGAAATCAGTAAGGACATAGTTGAACTCAAAACACTATCGATCAACTGGATATAATACGTCTGTAGAGTACTTCATCCAGCAACAGCAGAATATACATTCTTCTCAAAGTCACATGGAGCATTCACCAGGATAGACCACATTCTAGGCCATAAAATGCACCTTAGCAAATTTAAAAGAGTAGAAATTACACAATTTTTGTCTACTCTCAGATCATAATGTAACTAAACTAGTAATCAATAACAGAAAGATAGCTGGAAAATCCCCCAAATACTTGGTGATTAAATATCATACTTGTAAATAATGCGTGGGTTAAAGAAAAAAAACTCAAATTTTAAAATATTTTGAAATAAATAAAAATGAACATATAACTTATCAAAATTTGGAGATGAGAAAGCAGCGCTTAGAGGGAAACTTATAGCATTGAAGGCATGTATGAATAAGAAGCAGATCAATCTACACCATGGAACTTGGCAAAAATTCAGGACTTAGAGGCACCCATTACTACACAAGATGGGGATGAAACATGGGGCTGAAAACAAAAAGAATTGGTTAAAAGCCTCTTTGAGAGTCAATTAGGCCTAATCATCCTTTCTTCCATTTCCTGTAGCTTAACCCTATGAAGAAACTGGACATTTACTCCGTAGAGAGTAAATCTCAAAAACAGCAGGGATAATGCCAGTTAGGGAAGAGCCACTGCAATAAAATGGTAAATTATAAACTAATAATAAAGACTGATGTAGTTTTGGAATATAGGTGAGGTTCAGTGGGGTGAGCTCCAGAGCCGAGAACTAAGAATTCTTGAGACATCTTTGGTGCAAAATGGTGATTTATTAAAGCATGGGGACAGGACCCATGGGCAGAAAGAGCTGCTGCTGTGGAGTTGAGAGGGGTGGCTGATTATATGCTATGGGGCTGGGGGATGTAAGGAAAAAGGAGGTTTCAAAAGGATTTTCATATGTCAAAGAAGACTCACAAGATACCAGAGGCCTTGCCATTGTCAAGTTAAGGTTGTTTTTCCCTCTAGCAAGGCGGTAACATGAAGATTGTTGGGAGCTTCCTGGAGGAACAGTACATTCTGCCCACCTTAAGTATCTGTCAATGGGCTACAGGTTATAAGGACATTTAATTCTATCGACATTTCCTTCTGGAAGCCAGGTTATTGATAGAAATTCTTTGTTCTTGTAGATCGCTAAGACTACTTGTAAACTGAGGGAGACTCATGGCTTGCAGGATTGTGATCTGTATAAGTTTGTTTTTCCTTTCCAGTTAGCTTTAGGGCAGCCAGGAGTGCGTGAGGAATGTCACACACAGCCCATCTGGGGTGGGGGGGGTAGTTCTGATGTGTCAGCTTCTGCTTTGTCCTCAGCTTGCCTTCTGTTCCCTCATCAAAGACTATATATAGAAACTTGAACTTCCACCCCATTGCTCCTTGCTATGTGAGCATGCAAAGTTAAGTATATGCTTTCCCTTTTTCCTGGATAAATATTACAGAATTCTTTTCTGGAGAAACTAAAGTGTTCTGAAGAAAAGACCCATGGATGTTATCCTAGCAGGAAAGCAGATTCACTCTAGATGATTCAAATGGAGAGACATTAATGAAGGAAATACTTACAGTCTGTCGAGAAAAAATGAGGGATGATGAGTCACCTAGCAACTAGCAACAGTAAGAAGTCATTATATCCCCAGAGTAGAAGGAACAATGGAGGGAAATAAAGGCCAGTGAAGAGTAAAGCAGTGCAACAGAGCCCTCTTGGCAGAAACTGAAGTGTGGAGAGTTACAGATACTGCTAGAGACTCTGCTCAAGCTGAGAGGAAAGCAGGGAAAGATACCCTGAGTCTGGTTGTTTAGGGAGGAGCCCTCGTGAGTAGTTCTCAAGATCAGCCTCTGAGGGCACAGAGGAGGACAGAGAATAGAAAAGACATGATGGAGGACAGTGCACAAACAGTATCTAGCAAAGATACTGATAACTTGGAAGTCTTCTAATGAAACTCTGCGCTCCAATTTTAACACCCTAGGGGTCTGCTAAAGTGAACTTCCAAGTAGCTCTGTGGTGCCACATTTGTAACTATCGTTGGTCAATCAAGGATTACCCAACAGTTTGAAAAGGTCTCCAACTTAAAAGGCAGTTGAAAAACAAATCAACCAAATAATTAGTCAAAAATAAGAAACTCCAGAGGACAAAAGAAAAAAACAGGGGACTTTGAAAACAGTATATTTAAGTCTGTATTCTCAGAGAATTAATTATATTTCATTCATAAAACAAAACCAGAATGTTTTTAAAGCAGCAATAGAAACATTGAGCTTTCAGAAATGAAAAATATAATAAAATAAATCAATAAAAGAGTTATAAAGTCAGGAAATAACTGAGAAAGTAGAACAAAAAGGCAAAGAAATTTAAAGGAGGAGAGGACATTAGATGATAAATCCATGAGCTCTACCATCTGACTCATGAGTTCCCAAAAGAGTGAACAAAGAAAAACAGAGGGGAGAAAATTTTCCAAGAATTTATCCAGTTACATCTGCATCACTGAAAAATGTGTGACTTCAGAGGGAAAGGATCATTGAGAGTCCAATGCAATGAACATGATTTCAGACCATCAGGGATAACAGGAATTTGCTAAAAGCCTTTAGAATTCAAACAAATTGATATTCAAGGAACTGAGGGCAAAGTGGCTTTAGACTTCTCAATAACAACATTGGAAGTTAGAAGACAGTGGGAAAGGCATCTTCAAAATTATGAGGGAAAAATGATTTTTAACTTTGAATTCTATACCCATCCAAGTGATTTGTCTACACTGACACTAGGAAACCACACTTTCAGACATTTAAAGTCTCAAAAACTTTTTTTTTTAAATGCCATATCTTAGTTGTTAATGAAGGATGTATGCCTATGCTACCAAGTCAATATATTCTACTAAATTGGTGTGTCCAGGTAAGGAGAAAGAGGAAAGGTAAAGTCCCAGGTTGACAGCTGTGCTGTTAGACCAAGAGGGCAACTGGTTTGAATGAAGAGGAGAGAATTTCCCAGGATGAGTGTCTAAAAAAAGGGACCTAATTATCTGGTGTGCCTAGTCATAGTGACTAAGATGGCCTTTACATCCCCCTCAGCTTGACTACACTCTAGACAGTCTTCCTGATACTGACCCCTGACCTCCCTTTTCTTAGAGCATTTGCTTTAGAAAATTTGTAATTATAAATTCTTCCTCTGCCCCTTTGAGATTTAACTCTACTCCTAGATTTGCCAGTTGTACAACCTAGGAATATCTTCCCCAGTGACTTGGGACCTTTGAAATGTAATCATCAAGTGAGATAGGGCCCCTGTCTCCTAGTGTCTGTGGAAGACTACGAGCCTAACATTAAGTGCCGGTTAATAGACGTCCTAAATATATTGGTCATTCTCTCAGCTCATGTTCACCAGTATTTTCCCACTAGCTCACCCCAATACTTTAAAATCACCACTCTCTGTTTTAGAGGAGTTGAGTTCACCCTATCTCCCCTACTGCAATAGTCCTAAGTAGGCTCCACACCCAGGGTGGAGCCCAGGGCAGGGCTTGAACTCATGATCAAGACCTGAGCCGAAATCAAGAGTCAGACGTCCAACTGACTGAGCCACCCAGGTGTCCCTTTAATAGTCTTAAATTAAGTCTTCCTTTCATGTTTAACCTATCCAGCTCAATTTTTCTTTGATAGCTCCAAAAATAGTATTATGAGATATTTATTCATTCTATTGGATAATCTGGGAAGAACTCATGATAGTGACATAGAAAACTAAAGAAAGAAGAAATAAGTGATTAGTAAATTCAGTGTTTTCTTGCTCTACCTTTTTCTATTCCTGAGTTTCCAGCCCCGAGAGCCTTCTCTGTTACCTGAGCCACACAGTGCATTTTGCTTTTACATTTCTTGTACAATATTTTGTTCCTCCTGGAATGCTGAATCCCTATTTTCCATAATAAGAAGTCTATAGGTTTAATTTCTGCCCTTTAATTTTCTTCCTTCCTGATTCAACACAGTGTCTAAACTTTCTAGATTTCTTAATTTAAAGTCCTGCGTAGGACAGTGGCTTACATTTACATAGTATTTCATAACCCACAGAGGGCCCTTATACACCATCTTATTTGATCCTTATCACAACCTTGTAAAGTAAGTTTTGGTGCTGGATTCAGAAAAATGTAGGTTAATACCTGAGATCTAGTTGAGTTTTCTAATCTCTCTCAACCTCAATCTTATGTTACCATGAGGTGGCTGGAAAGTAGCTCATAGGACAGTTGGGAGGGTTAAATGAGATCATGAGATAAAGGCTTTGCACAATAGCTGGAATAGTCAACACTCAGTAAGTCTCTTAATGATTGCTATTTTACAAAGGAAGACTATCAAGTTTAGACTCAATAGAAGAAAAGTTACTATATTATCAAATAGGAGCTTAACTGTATATCTTTGATTCCAAAAGCAATTCATATCCACTATCTCATGCTGTGTTTCTAAATGTGTATTTTTAAAGCAGTATTTTCATTAGGATTCATTAAGTCATTATTTTAGATTAGATGTTTTAAAAGAGAATGTAGACTACGGTGTGATAGGGAAGGAGATATTGGACTATCAGTAGCAGCAGGAAGGGGGACAGAACAAAAAGAGACCTAACCAGGGAGCTATGAGCAACTGGGGGGCAGGGAGAGGGTGGAGGGGCTAAGATGGGGGTCACTAAGATGAGGCAGAGCAGAGGCATCACAATGTGCAATACGATGCACCTGAAGACAAAATGCTTGTGCCTGTCACTCATACCTGCTGTGCCCTCCATCTGTGGTTCTCTACAGTATTGGAATCGCCAGACAAAATAATATTCTTAAAAGGAAGAGTCACTGGAACAGAAAAGCTCCTTTAATTTTTAACCTGTTGTGTAAAGCATGAATTTAATTCATCCATCAGGGTAAAGGGAAAGGGGAGTTCTGTAATGCATTTTTATTTATCAATTTTTTTAAGTTTATTTATGATCTCTGCACCCAACGTGGGGCTCGAACTCAGGATCCCGAGATCAAGAGTTGCATGGCCCACCAAATGAGCCAGCCAGGTGCCCCTGTAAATGCATTTGTAGAACAGAGCGCCTGTGATGGAGCAGACTGTGAGTGGATATTTCACTGAGAACAGCCCAGACCTGGAAACTGAGCTCTCTCTACAGCGGCTATGCCCAAGACCTGCTGTTGTTTTCACTTTTTGATGTCTTTGTTCAAACCATATGGCATAGAAACCGTACATATTTGTAAATAAATTGACTGTGATTCTAGATTCCGTCTGTGTATGTGACTTGTTTTCATTTCAGATTTATCACTCTCTTAGAAGAGAAGATGGACTTGAATTCAGACAACTTTGGGTCTCAGGAAACCCATAAGATAATTTTTCAGTGTGTTTGTTTCCCTGTTTGACACAGTGCTAAACCTCAGTGTGGCAGAATACTGTACAGCAGAGAGCTATTTTTTGATTTTGCGGTGTTTGGTTTTTAGTAATTGAAGGGATCTCTAAAATAAGTGTAACCATTCATATCCTTTTTAATTCCTTAAGAAGATTTTCATTGATTTTGAATTTAATTTTATGATTTTGAGTACCTAAGATACCTTGACTCTGGGTAGCTTTTGAAGATAAAACAGGTGCCTTCAGGGTTATTGAACGGCAAAGGGTGTGTTGGGCAGGGAGTGGGCTGGGTTAGGCCTTCAAACTTCTCAACTCTGCAAGCTCTGGGCAAAGGTTTTTTGTTTGTTTATTTGTTTGTTTGTTTTTGACTGCTGAGTGATTCAAGCTGACTTTGGCCCTGATGACCTTGTGGTAGATTCTACATGTTAGAGCTGGAAGGAGCCACTGGAGTCATCTGGTCCAATTCCCTCCTGTTTTACAGATGAGAAAACCAAGATCCAAGGAAACATGGCTACTTGTTCTCTACTTAGTAAGATATTTTATTCACTATGTACATTACCAAAAAATATCTTCATAACCTACATTTACAAGTACAAGTAATGGCTAGGTATCTCTTCAGGTTCCCTATCACCAGGGGCATGCTCAGCCCTGCAGGCCACCTCCCACCGTCGGGCTCATTGATATCTGAAAGCCATTATTCTCATGCCATTTACATTCCCTCTTCCATTCACCCTCTAATGCCTTCCCCTTCTGTATGTTATTCCACAGATGCCAGCTGACTAATCTGATAAATTAGTAATCAGTCTGCTAACGAGGAAGATGAAAGGCCCAAATAGGAAAAGATTCCTGTACATGTTAACACTTGGCAGAAATTTCTGAGCAGGCCACCATTGTCCTTTCTCCAAACATTCTTTGGAGTGTTACCACACATTAAGCCTGACCCTGAGAAAACTATGCTTTCCTTTCCTGTGCTTCAAGCTCTACCCAAAGAGCGCAGGGTTCCTTGCTTTGGTCTAGGTTCTAATTTGGGTACTGCCCGTACTTTTCCTTTCTTAGGGGATTTTAGTCAAAAAATATTTGCGGGAATGATGCCTTTGTCTCTGAGACTCCAGAACTCAAGCATAATCTCTCTCCGTCCCTCTGTGCTAGCCCTGAAGATTCCCACTGTGGTTATCATTTCCCCTGATGTGAGGATTTTCTTTTGATATATTTATTCAACGATGAACATACCGGTATGTTCAAGGGTTTGCTGGATCAGATTCAAAGTGAGTAGTCCTCAGATGCTTTCTGAAAGGGTTCAAGTGTTCATGGCATAATTAGGGAAATGACTACTGTATGCATGACCAAGTACACAGTGCCTTAGGAGGCCATTCTCTTATGAGACTTAATGAAGAGCAAGTATTGTTCAATGGTTAAGAACATGGACTCTGAGGCAAGAGAATCCTGGGTTCAGATCCTGGCTGAGTCCATTACTAGCTATGTGGCTCCGGGAAAATTACTTAAACTCACTGTACCTCAGTTTCCCCATCTATAAAGTAGAGGGTAAAAATAGTGCACATTCCAGGGTTGTAGAAATTATGTAACTAAATGCATATAAAGTTACAAAAAATGGCGTATTCTTATACATAACCACCAAGGTGGTTCAGTTGGTTAAGCTTCTGAATCTTGGTTTCAGCTCAGGTCATGATCTCAGGGTCGTGAGATCAGACTTGCATGGGTCTCCATGCTCAGTGTGGAGTCTACTTGGGATTCTCTTTCTCTCTCTCCCTCACACCCTCGTTTGCCCTCACGCGCTCTCTCTCAAATAAATAAAGAAATCTTAAAAAAAGAATTATGTAAAATTATAATATCACATACATTTATAATTTCATGCTTAGAAAAGCATTTACTAAGGTTAACTCATTTCGTTCTCACTTTGTTTCAGCTCAACAAATATAAGTTGAGCAGCTACCTAAGTTCTCTCCTGGACTCTGGTGATGGTAAGATTAACAAGACAAGGTCCGTGGTGTTAAGGGATTCAGGATTCTACTGAGGATAACAACACTTCATGCCTCTCTTGATTGATTTTAACCCTCTGAATCACCACTGATTCTCTGAGCCTTGTAGACAGTGAATATGAAGAATCAGATTGATAATGGAGCCTTCCATCAAGTGATCTACACATCCCATGTGAGCACATGGACCCTTCGCTTTACAACTTCACCTCTGAATGATTTCTATATACTTACCCCCTCTGTTATAATTCTCTGAAGTAAGCAGTTTAGAAAATTGATTTCTGTAAGTCCTAATGTTTAACTAGTATGACCAGGAGCACATTTTCATAGAAAGAGATGATTAACTTGATTTCATTTTCACATGACTATCCCGTGATAAGTTGAATTCCTAAAATAAAAACATGTGCCATTTTCCTTCCAAAGGGCAGCTATTAGGTGCTCAGCTAGACTTTCCCCTTAAGAGCAGCATTTCCTCACCCTCAGAATTGCTACCCTGATGACTAAGGAAAAGTCCCTTGGATTAAACAGAACATGAGTTAGCAAAGAATTTTTAGTGGAATCTGCTACTAAGATGGCAGTTTGGCCTTTCCTGATATATGTAATTTTGCAAACAGAGGTTTACACAGCACAAAAGAACAAGAAGTGTCGATTTCAGTCATGTGATTTAAGAATCTGAAACCCAGAGCCAGTTACTAGTGAGAATTATAGGAATGATATAAAAATAATAAAAGTCTGTGATAAAATATTTGGCTATACAGTGGACTATGTTCTATCAAAAGAAAATCATGTCCCTCAAATTAGTCTGATATATCATTAAGTCACGGAGAGCAGATAGAATGGATTTGCTGCCTGAGGCTCCGAGAGGCTGAGGAGAGTAGAACACAGACAATTGATATCTTCTTGGAGACTGAGTGTGCTCATTGATGCCCCAGAAACAACACTAACCATCCTGGGGCTAAGCGTGTGTTCAATAAACAATGCAAAGTCTCTGACACATAGTAAGCACTCAAAAAATAATACTATTACATTTTGTTTGTTTACTCTAATTGACTGGGGTTTTTTTTTATTATAATGTGGACTTGTAATTTATTAACCAGAAATCTCTTTTCCCAATCAATGTTGAAGCATTAATTAGAGGCCACAAAATGACAAAGATAATCCTTCATCTCAAGGCTTTTAAATTATATAATTGTTAGATAATTTTCAATTTGTTTGGATAAAAAAATCTGAATATGCATTCAAGCAAGGAAGGTATTTGTAGAAAGAATCTAAGCATATTTGTAGAAAGAATATCAGTCATCGTTCTCAATGTAAATGAATAATACCATGTAATAATGTCATGTCAATAGTATGGAAAGATGGAGAACATGTCTGTGATCATTAGTATTATCACCTGGAGAGGCTTCCAAGGAAGCAGAGTTAATCCCAGTGACAGAGGGAAAATGTGGGGGAAGACAACTGAGGGCAGGAGGGTAGCTCCAGTGTCAGAATAAGGAAAATATTTTTAGAGAAGTAGCAATGGAGAGAGGATGAGAAAAAGGGAAGGTACAAAAAGACTAAGCACAAAGGAAAGAGAAAGAATGCTAATTGTCAGTGATGCTGAGATGTGATTTTACAGAATGCAGTGAATTCATTCATGATAGCTGTCCTACAGTTGCTTTATGTGGGTAGAAAGTTAAATATTACTTTGCATGAACAGCATTATAGTACTAGTCAGATTTCTTTGATGATTTATTCTCGACTTGACTAACGTAGCCTGGCATGTGAGAAACTGTTCTCTCTGCAGCCATAAATTTTCTGAAAGTTTCATTTCGTTTTAGGGATAAAATTAAGTGTCCATTCCAATAGCAATAAGAAAGAACAAATCCCATTTTAACCACATATTTCTTGCTGTGAGCTTATAAATACAGTTTTTACTAGCCTGTTTCTCTTTTTCTTGTGAATTAATTTTGGGTTCCTGCTTTAAGATATTCAGAGTGGGCACAGACCCATATAAAGAAAAGCAAAAAGGATGATGTATCAGAGACAGTTTCTTTTCTTAAAATCATCCATATTTGTATGCCGTGGCTGATATCCATCGATGCTTAGCGAATTGGTAGACTGTGGCTGTACTGACAATCTTGTGCTTACACTACTACTGTTTTATCAGGACTGTTAGCTTTGTCCTTAGGCTTTTGGCAGCCCAGGGCAAACTTTTATTTCCAAGCATCTGCTCACCACTTAATTCATCGTTATCATTCTGGAGACAGCCAAAGCCAGTAGCAGTAGTTCTAAATTACCACTTTGGACAAGCATATAAATGATGAAACCCCATTTATGACTGACGTCTCTGCAGAAAGGATGATTTCTGGTGCTGTTTACATCTTTCATCCGTGATTGATATGTCACAAACCAGTATAAATTTGCTATAATAACTAAGATAATGAATTTTCCTATTGTATTTTCTTTTTCTTTGTTTCCTTCTCAATTTTGGGGACACTTCAGTCTAAACCCCTGGAGGCTATTTTTCTCTTGTTATCATAGCATGGATAGTCACACAAATTATGCTGTGATATTGGATTGTTCCTCATTTTATTAGGCATTAAAATATTGTATAAAGTGGGCCTAAACGCTGAGAATTTATGTGCATGTTTAAATACTGAAATTGCGTTACACCGGCAGTAATGTTTCTATTACCTTTTAAAGTTTAAAACTTCAGCATTTTAATATCTCTTTGGATGGCCCTAATGGGTCGGTGCTCATGGGTGTCTTGCTTGCTGTAGATTAGACAGTTCTTCTTGAAAGAGTTTGAAGGGTTTAGATAATGAACAGCAAACATAATGATGCTGACTGATGCCCCCAAGGGAGGCGTGGTGACCCCTCCACAGATAGGAAGGGGAGGCCACTCTTAGGAAGTGGTCCTCTTGGTGATCACAGTCACCACAGCCAGAACATCTGCTGGACACAGGGTCCAGTCCAAGGCCCGCCTCTCCGAGCATCACCGTGCAGTGGCGTGGGCTGCAGGAAGATGAAGGCAGAAGACAGTGATGCATCTACCAGCCAAGGAAATGTCGTGATAGCATCAATACATGCATGGGGGTAAACAGGCAACATTCTATTCAGAGTTACGGAAGTCTGTGAGTTCATAGAATTGTTAACATCAAAACCAAACGGAGACTGGCCTTGAAAAACTCCTGAACCAATAAAACCAGTTTAGTCATATAAACAAAGCTTAATTTAGTCTGTTTTGCAAGACAAACTTGACTTGGGTCAGTTTTGCTTATGCCTCTGGAAATCATAAGAAAAACTCAAACTGTTTCCCAAGGTTGTTTTGAGGTAACTACTGATCAATTCATTGTCATTGAAGAAAATTCTAATATTATAAACTCTAACCGAGCTCTCCCCTCTTTACATTTCCTGCCTGGAAATATAGCCTACACCAAACCCTCCAAGGACTCGCCTGTAGCTCGCTACAGTTTGTGTGTTTCAAATTCCAGTTCCTCTTCTACTCCCAAAGAAACTTCTCTTTTTTGACAATTCTGAATTTGCCTTAATTTATTTCATTATTTAGGCTGACAGGATGGAAAGGAAAATAGATACTCACTTTTCCTTTTGAGACAGGAAGAGAACCATCCAGCTATGGGGTCAGTTTGGCTCCCTCTTTTATGGAACACATCTTGCTGGTTATGATTTTGGTTCTGAAAACTATTTTTCTCTCCATTCTGTATAAGAAATACACACAGGTTATCATTGGAATGCCTGTAACCTGGACTCAGGACTGTTGGACCCCAACAGCGCTGTCCTGTTGCTAGACCTTGGGGGTGTGGAGTGGATAGGAATGGCTCTTCAACTCCAGGACAGAGTGTTACTTTGCCCTCCAGGCCTTTTGACACAGAATGTATATTTACACACTTCCACTAATACCAAAGTTTAACTTTCTCCATCCAGTAATTTGTTCTGTTCCTCTATTTAGCAGAAAGAATTTTATTTTTAAAAAAATTTTTTTAAATAATTTTTTGTTGTTATGTTAGTCACCATAGTTAGTCCTTAGTTTTTGATGTAATGTTCCATGATTCATTATTTGCGTATAACACCCAGTGCACCATGCAATATGTGCCCTCTAATACCCATCACCAACCAATTCCAATCCCCCACCCCCTCCCCTCTGAAGCCCTCAGTTTGTTTCCCAGAGTCCATAGTCTCTCATGGTTCATTCCCCCTTCTGTTTACCCCCCCTTCATTCTTCCCTTCCTTCTCCTACCTATCTTCCTACTATTTTCTTATGTTCCATAAATGAGTGAAACCATATGATAATTGTCTTTCTCTGCTTGACTTATTTCACTTAGCATAATCTCCTTCAGAAAGAATTTTAGATCTATCTTTCTTACCTTAAACTCATTTCCCCCATGTTCCCCCTGGGTTTTAAGTTAAAAAGCCAACCACTTTTCTATTCTGGTAGGTTTGTATGTGGAGCAAGCACACAGTGCTTCTATTTCAACTCTATTTTGAGATTTTTTTTTCAAAAGAAGCATTTTTAAAAGAAAAATTTTCCCGCTGGAGTAAATGATTTACCAGCCAGGCAGAAGAGCAAGGTAATTGCTCGTATTAAATCTCAGAACATTCAAAGTTCTAATGTGCCTCTGAAGCCTAGGTCTTAGAACTTGAGGCAGTAGTCAAATACCTGAAGCCTAACAGGAAGCAGTACTATTAAAGGCTTTCTACTCCTAGGATTTAAACAGTAATGGACTTTGAAGAAGCAAGTTAGAAATTCATGTTTAGATGCTATCCCTAGGTAAGTATTCAATTTCTTGAGGCATGCTCAGTAAAAATTCTTATTTTACAGTATTTACATGAATAGATACGCCCTCGTACATATACACATTCACACACACACACAACCTTTTTTCCAGAATTTTATTTCCTTTACGTGATACACATGGAATATTTTTAAATAAAATGTATCAAGGAGGGACTCAGAATCAATGCTCTGATTAGCTCCTGTATAACCAGCTAACAAACTAACAACCCTCACATAAAAGAAGACGACAACTACAGAAGACACTCACTATATCTAGAATGAAATGTATATTATGGATTTTATTGCAAAAATACTCCTATGACAACCATGATTATTTTAAAATCTATCTTTGAGTTTTAGACTGGTTAATCGCCAACTGTTTTCCTACTTCCTCACCAAAAATAATAAAAGCTTTGATGCAGTGTTTATCAAATATTTAGAACAAGAGGATCTTAAAATGAAAAGAACAATTATTAGAATCATCAAAGAAATTTGCGGAAGAATATTACAGCGCAAAAATGGTAATAGTTACAAGGTATAATTGTATCAGTTTGTCTCAAATGAACCATGTTCAGAATGAATGAGGAAAGAATACATACTCAGCTTGGAAAGAGAAGACAACAGGCTATTCCTTTGCTCTTAATGTTATTTCTTATTTTATTGATAGTAAAAATAAGTAACTAATACTTTTCTCATAAGTGGCAACATTTTAACATTTTACTTCTTAGCGTGGTCCCTGGTTGTGCTTGGGAATAAATAAAGGTCTTGAGAACTAAGAAAAGAAACTGGAAGCTGTTAGCATTCTCAAGGATGGAAGTATGACAAGGTGCAAGGAACCTACAGTGTAAGTCAGAGAAAGTTATTACTTGAGACAACCGTACAAAATAGGAGGCCACCTAGCACAGTTGGCACTGGAAAAACTAGGAAGTGCATGCCTTTATGTTCTATACACCTCCTGGCCATGTATACTCAGGCTTCCTCCCTCAAATGCTCCTCCCTGCCAATCTTTTTGTAGTCCTTTCTAAAGAAAAATATTTCCTTTCTTCTGTCTTCTCAGAACTCTGCAATATAGAACTTGCCGAATTGCTCTGTGTTAACAACAAAAATATCTAAGTGTCAAATATGTGCAAGAAACTAAGTGCATAAAAATGACCTGTTCCAAGTACCACGTTTATTTTTGTTAACATCCCCATTTGCTCCTCCAATAGAAGGGATTTCTGGACAGATTAAAAAGGCAAAACTTTGGGAGATTTTAGGGGATAGTTACCTAAAGGTATAGCATCATGACTTTCCTTGAATCACACTGTTCATATGTATCTGCTAATTTTATGTAGCTTTATCCATGACTTAGACTTTCAGAACACACACAAAAAAATCAGATGGCTTTATGGTCTTCCAATTACCAGTGTTTGTTTTCTTATTATACTGAGTGAAAAATCTGGATTCTTAGGCAGGTTAAAAGAGTCATGAATTAATAAGGTATTTTTTTCATCCTGCAAATTGATCTTTAATTTCTTATTTGATGTTCTCACGTAGAAATATTTGTTCTCCATTTTAAGGATATTATGACTTCAAACACTTAGCCTGTTCAGCTTGACTTCTAAGAATCACTGCACACACACCCACACCTAATTGGAGGTAATTTAAGGACTGATAGAAGATATGCCTTAGAACTTGAAGTTGGCAATAAAAACTTACTTTCATTTTCAATTCAGCTGGAACTGAAAAAACTGGAAATGTATATAAAGAAACCATTATAAAAAATTTACCTTATCATTGAAATTATGTCTTCAAAAATTTGAAATTGACAATTTTAGAGATGATGTGCTTGATTCATGCTCTTAAACTAGTTCAACAAGTATATTAACATGATAGCTCTTTAGGCTTTGTTGTGACTTCATCCAGTTAAAAACATTCTCTCTACCCAGTCTTCTTATGCTTACAAACCTTTCTATTCGACTTCCCACATACAACACCCTCTTATATATACAGTACCATGCAAGTTTGAAAATCACAGTCATCTTTTGACACCCTACACCAGTGTTTCAAAGAGAAAGTTTAGGGTATGGGATGGAGTGAGATTAACAATCATGAAAGTTTCTTTCTCAGCGGGGGGAGGGGTACATTAGAGCTGTAGAATCCAAGAATTGTCAGTCAACAGAAATCTCCCCACGACATAACTGATCTGCTGCAAGCAATAGAGTGTTGTTGAAAGAGTGCTCGACAGGAAGAACACACTTACTGTTCTTTCCTCCAAATAGTGTGGGACCCTGGGCAAGTTGGCTTCTTCATGAGAGACTAGTATGTGTTCTCTAAGGTCCCTTCCAACTCCACAGATTGATGATTTTTCCCAAGCTTATGAAAGAAGTACTACTCATACCTAGATGTTAACAATTATTAGGACAGGGGCACCTGGGGTGGCTCAGTACGTTAAGTGTCAGATTTTTGATTTCAGCTCAGGTCATGATCTCAGGGTTGTGAGATTGAGCCCCGTGTCAGGCCCCTCGCTGGCCTTCTCTCTCCTTCTCCCTCTGCCCCTTCTCCCTCTAAAAAACCAACAAATATACAACAAATTAGTAGGACGATACTTATTTCTTTATAGGTATCTTCAGCAAGAACTCCAGAGACCACATAACAGGGTTGGGTGACAGATAACTTGACAGATAACAATATTTTTTTTTATCAGATTACAGATTAACATAACAGTGATTTAAAATGAAAACTTATTCTGTCTTTCCTTTTCCACACTTCTCTCTCAGTATGCTGTGTTAATTCCAGTTACCCACCACAAGTTCTGCTTCCAGCTATGGCAGACTAGCTGATAGCAGACCAATCATTCTTCAAGAAAAACTAGGAAAGTGAAAAGCTGGATTAAAACACAAAAACACACACACACGCGTGCATGCGCACACATACGCACGCACACGTTATCTGTTTGAAGACATTAGAGATTGCAAGGTAGCAAGGACTCGAGAGCCAGATTGCTGAAGAGAGGGAAAAGTGAGTGTGTGCAACACTCAGTGCTGCTTTTCCCCTCAAGGCATCTGCCAGTTTGTAAGTGATGGTTGAGAGGCTGGAAATCTCACCAGAGCTTTGAGACAAAATGGAATTCAGAGATTATGGAGGACAGACCTAGTTAACAACCCAGGATTTCAGTTGTGACTCCTGAAGAATTATTCTTTAATAGTAATGACAAACCAGAAATAGAAATAGACTGGCTGACACACAGGCTACCATCTGCTTCACACTAGCTCAATTTCTTTTTTTTTTTTAATAATTTTTTATTATGTTATGTTAGTCACCATACAGTACATCCTTAGTTTTTGATGTCGTGTTCCATGACTCATTATTTGTGTATAACAGCCAGTGCTTTATGCAATATGTGCCCTCCTTAATACCCATCACCAGCCTATCCCATTCCCCCAGCCCCCTCCCCTCTGAAGCCCTCAGTTTGTTCTAGAGTCCATAGTCTCTCATGGTTCATTCCCCCTTCTTTTTACCCCCACCTTCATTCTTCCCTTCCTTCTCCTACTGATCTTCCTGCTATTTCTTATGTTCCATAAATGAGTGAAACCATATGATAATTGTCTTTCTCTGCTTAACTTATTTCACTTAGCATAATCTCCTCCAGTCCTGTCCTGTTGCTGCAAATGTTGGGTAATCATTCTTTCTGATGGCTGAGTAATATTCCATTGTATAGTATGGACCACATCTTAATCCAGTCATCTGTTGAAGGGCATCTCGGCTCCTTCCAGAATTTAGCTATTGTGGACAATGCTGCTATGAACATTGGGGGCATATGGCCCTTCTCTTCACTACGTCTGTATCTTTGGGGTAAATACCCAGTAGCGCAATTGCTGGATCATAGGGTAGCTCTATTCTTAACTTTTTAAGGGACCTCCACACTGTTTTCCAAAGTGGCTGTACCAACTTGCATTCCCACCAAAAGTGTAAGAGGGATCCCCTTTCTCCATATCCTCTCCAACATTTGTTGTTTCTTGTCTTGTCAATTTTTGCCATTCTAACTGGCAAAAGGTGGTAGGTATCTCAATGTGGTTTTGATCTGAATTTCCCTGATGGCTAATGATTTTGAACATTTTTTCATGTGTCTGTTAGCCATTTGTATGTCTTCATTGGAAAAGTGTCTGTTCATATCTTCTGCCCATTTTTTTGATTTGATTATTTGTTTCTCATGTATTGAGTTTGAGAAGTTCTTTGTAGATCTTGGATACCAGTCTTTTATCTGTAGTGTCATTTGCAAATATCTTCTCCCATTCCGTGGGCTGCCTCTTAGTTTTTTTGCTGTTTCCTTGGCTGTGCAGCAGGTTTTTATCTTGATGAAGTCCCAGAAGTTCATTTTTTCTTTTGTTTCTCTTCCCTTTGGAGATGTGTCATGAAAAAAGTTGTTGTGGCCGATGTCAAAGAGGTTATAGCCTATGTTCTCCTCTATAGTTTTGATGGATTCCTGTCTCACATCGAGGTCTTTTGTATGTTTGGAGTTTATTTTTGGTATGGTGTGAGAGAGTGGTCAAGTTTCATTCTTTTGCATATAGCTGTCCAATTTTCCCAGCACCATTTATAGAAGAGACTGTCTTTTTTCCCCTGAATGTTTTTTCCTGCTTTGCCAAAGATTAGTTGCCCTTAGAGCCAAGGGTCCATTTCTGGGTTCTCTATTCTGTTCCATTGGTCTACGTGTCTGTTTTTGTGCCAGTACCATGCAACTTCAGACTGGATTAAGGTGAATTTCTTTTATCCTAACTGCCTACTAGAAGCCAAATGTCTCTATAGTTTTTCATACCCTATGTGCAGCATTCATTTATAACTTCACCAAGCTATGGAAACAAACAGACCAAAAATGACTAACAGAAAAAAAAAAAAGATACTAGTAAAGGTCTTTAGCAATTTCAGCTATTGGAGTTTTCAAATCCCCACCTTTTGTTAACCTGTGAGTACCCTAGTGCCCTCATTCTTCCTAGGACCTCCGTTGTATTCAAGGTGAGATGAGGTAATTTCACCTAATAATTCATGCTATTATATGAGGAGAATTTTCTTCCATCTCATTCAACTCTGATAAACTTTCATAGTGCTTCTAGGAAAATAACTAGTTGTATAACCCCAAAGAGATAGTGGGCATTTCAGGCTATGTAGGAGACAGGAATGTTGGTAAAATGGCAATATGTGAGGGCAGTATTTTTGGGGACAGGAAAGTCACCGTGGGAATCTAATAATGGCTTTATACAGGCAGCTATTCAGCCCGCCTACGTGAAGGTAAATTGTTAGCCAGCATAATTAACCATTGGACCCTATGATTTTGTTTCTGTTTGATCTGCGCACTAGAGCTACTCTGAACCTGAAGCCTCTCTTTTGTATTTCATGCAGTTCTGTTGTTTTAAAACACTATTGAGGTATGATGTGCTTTCAGTGAAGCAACTATAAATCCATCAAATCTGCCACAGTCAATATCATATCCACCAGGGCATGAATGCTGCCATAAGAAATGCAGATTACTTTCTGTTGGCTGTACGTGGATGAAGACAGACCTTGCTTAAAGAATCTAGGAATCTGAGAAGATGAAGGGCACATGGCTCTTGATTTTGTTTTTTAGAAAAAGGAGATATGACATAAAATAATATTTCTAAGTCCAGTAAAGGAAGACGAGAGAGCTTTTATTATTTATTTATTTATTTTGGTAAGTTATAGTGTTGAAAGGTATAACAAGAGGGAAAACAAGAAATGCAGTTGGAAGGTTGAATAGTTGGGTCCAGTAGAGCTATTGTTCTGTCAGTGTTAACATTACAAATTCCCATCTTTGGGTGTATTTAAAATCCAGTTAGACTTAAAACAAAATACACTAGACTATAGCCAGCAAGCAATTTCAAAAAAATTGAAATATACCTTTAATCATTTAACTCTAGGCCTTGCAGATTGCTCTACCACCAAATCACCCTGAATGTTTTCAACCTCATTTACCTGGGATTGAACTTGATTTCTTTCGGACACAGTTTTGGCATATATAAGCATGACAAAATGCTCTTCAAAGATACTTTAATATGGGTAGTTGTAGACCTTGAGCTTCATTACCACCGTCAGGGGTTAGTACCTTTAAAGTCGAGTCACCAGTGAATTAAGTAGTTTTACTAAACACTTTATAAGTACTGAACTTCATTTAAGTAATGCTCAGCATTTTGAAGAGCTAAAATTAAGGTTGTAAATTAAGATTTCGATAGGCAATATTAACTAAGTGTAATAGTCCCAGTGCTAACGTAGAGGCTAGCACAACGTTGGTGCTCAAGTGCTATTCTGGATCAATCAACCCTGCCTTTTTCCAGCAGTGCTACATAAATGTTGCAGAGTTTTACTGATTTTGTCTGAGAGAGAATAGAAAAAGGTGGGAGAAGACAACAGAATAGTTATTGAAGAGATAGTAAAAGAAAGAACCAGAAAAATAAGGTGGGGGAACAGAGGAGATGAGCAGCCACAGGCGACCCAGAAGCAGACTCAGATCAAGATTTATAACTTATTCAATGGACATTATGCTGCTCTAAGTGTGCTACACATTTAAATGTTAATTGTTAATTTAACAAATAATCACCAACACCTAATATAAGCCGGGGACCACAACAATAATACTATATTGTGAGATACAGAGAAAGCCAAAAAATACTCAACGATAATGTCACACAGGTCAGACATGTTTGGAATTTGAAGGTCTTTACACTGCTTGAGAGGATGATAGAGATTTTTTTTATTGATTTCAGACTTGAAGAAGCTAATAGCTCACGATAGAAAGTTTAAAGTAACTACTAACAGAATTAGTTGTGGAATATATTCTCCAAATTTGTAGTTAAAAGAGATGGAATTTAAAAAAAAAACCATAATCCAAAGAGGGGGAAAAGCAAGAAAAAAGGGGAAAAAAGTAACATTAAAAGCAAAAATAAGACCACAGATATAAATTCAAATATATCAATAACTATCATGGTTATAAATGGATAAATGCTTCAGTTGAAAAACTGGCAGATTGACCCAGTTAATTTTTTTTTTCCTCAGACTGAATTTAAAAACATATACATAGGCCACTCACTATATCTTATTGGTAAGAAGTACATCTAAAACATAATGATCCAAAAGTTCTGAAAACCAAAAAACAGAAAGAGATATTCCTATCCAAACAAAAACTGGTGTACTTATGTTAGTACCATACAAAGAAAATTTAAAAGTCAGGAGTAGAAAAAGATATTCCTAACAAAATGAAAATTAGTATACTTACATTAACATACAGAGAAAACTGAAAGTAAAAAACATTATTAAAGGTAAACATGGGGTGCCTGGGTGGCCCACTGTTTAACTGTCCGACTCTTGAATTGGCTCAGGTCATGATCTCAGGGTCCTGGGATGCAGCTCCCTGTTCAGTGGGGAGTCTGCTTGTCTCTCTCTCTCTCTGCCCCTCCCCCTGCTCATATGCTCTCTTTCTCTCTCTCTCAAATAAATAAATAAATAAATCTTTTTTAAAAAGATAAACAAGATCAGAGTATAATTTTTAAAAGTATTAATATACCATATTTTAAACTTGGATGTATCAAATAATGAAACTTCAAAATATACTAAGCAAGAATTGGCAGATCTGCAAAAGAAATAGACAAACCCAAAGCATAATGGGACATTTAGTCATATTTGTCAGTACTTGATGAATCAAGTGTACAAAAAATTCATACCTTTATTAAAAATGTAGACTAATGGTTCTGTGCTTAAGTGTCATTGTAGTTGTGTGTTTTCACAAAACATAACTAATCACAAGAGACTTGCACAAATATATTCTGGACAGAAGTAAACAAATTAATAGAAATTACTTACAAGATAGTGCCATATCAGACACAATTCTCTTATCATTAATAGTTGTTGGAAAATGAAGTTTGGCATAATTTACAATTTGGTCAACATTCATGGAGGCTGAATACCACAGACGTAAGTTGCACTATGACCACAAGAAGTTTTTCCGTACTTTGCAAATAGTTTTGTATGTTAGCTATGAAGATTAGTTACCCGAGCCAAACTTGGTCTTCACAAGTAGACTTTTTATGTATGTACATTCAAAGAATCTCTTGCATCTTTCTGGGCCTATTCACTTGCAGATCGAAGTAAATGCTGTAACAAGCATCTTGATGCACAAACTTGATATACCCTCCAACTTCTTTACGACAAAAGGAGACTTGCAGGGGGGCTACATCAAAGAGGAAGTTCCGAATGGAGGAGATCCCATCCTCAAGCGTCTTCCACTTCATCTCCCTGTTCAGCTTCAGCTCAAGCCCTTCAACCGAAGGGTCATGGCTTTGCCTCAGTGGGCTTTCAGTTGGCACTCTGCTCTCTTCACTGCCTGGCACTTGGACAATTTTAACTTCTCCGAACCTCAGTTACTTTCTATGTAGATTGGAAGTTATAGCATCTAACTGATTGCATTGTTGTGAATTTTAAGTGAGACATATTCAAAAAACTTTACCCAGAGATATCAATATACTTCTCTCTTCCTCCCACCTCCCACCTCGCTCCTTTCATTCCTAATACCCTCAGGACTTACATTTTCACTCATTACCCTTGAGCAAGAGAAGAAATAAGAGGACTAAGACCCATGGTCTCCTTCTGTGATGACATGTTATATGCTCACCCCAACTCAGGCACCTACCACTCTTCATTCCTTTGGTGTCCCTGCTATTGGTTATAGTCTGGGTAACTCAGATGCCAAGCTTACCAGACAGGGAAGCCACATTATGCTTTCCTTTCTATAACCAATGCTGTTGTTATTGCATTGTTTTGTGTTCACTGAGCACCAGATCACTATTATTATCATCATCATTGCAACTGATGACAATAATAAAACAATCTCTTAGGCTTTTGCACATGATGTCAACTCTCCTTAGGCTGTTTGGCTGTTTCTGCCCTATTTTCTCAGTTTGATCTAAAACAGATCCCTGATTTGTCTCTTAGTTGATAATATCTTTCCTAACTCATTTCATTTCAGTCATTTTCCCCCTCCAGATTTTAAATGATGAACAAGTTCTGTACAGACTCTTCTCAGAACTGATTTAGTTTAGATTCAGTAGCAGTCTTGCAGGATCATGGAGAGACTGCTAAGTTTAATGCCACAATCATCTCAGCTCCTACAGAGTATTCATTTCATTGTCAGCTGGTGGGAACAGGCAATTGCTGCGCTCTAAGGCTGATTCCCTTCAGTAATGAAGCAAGGCACTGGGACATTTTCATTTCTGAATTCCAAGTGAGTACATATTGTCATTTCAGATGCTATTCTAAGAGCTATCATTTGCTGGAGTGCATCTGGCACCACATTTATTTACAGCATTCTAATTTTTCTTTAAAACTTAGGGAATATGGGAAGAAACTAAGGTATCGATTTTGGATATGTAGAGCACAGCTAGTAAGAAAGCGTCAAGTTGTATTCTCCAAGGGAAAAATGCTCAATTTCTCATCGTTTCTGATACTGAAGACAGCATTAGAAACAATAATTGAAAAAAGGTAATGGACAATCATCCAGAGGGTTTATTTGATAGCAAAGAGATGTCTGAGTCCCAGGGAGAGAAAATCAAGTTGTAAGAGAGGCAAAGTGCTACCGTGCAGTAATAATGGGAAATTGTGCAACTTTTGACTTTGATTCTGAAGCATTTCTTATCCTGCTTTAAATGAGATGGTGAACACTATTATCTTGGTAAAAAAAATAATAAAGGAGAAGAAAATGAAGAATTGTGTAAGATAATAATTGCCTTGCCCTGAGAAAAAGCCATAAAGCAAAGGAATATTGTAACACAATATTGAAAAGTGAATTTAATATGATTAAACAAGTAACTGAAGATATAAAAGACAACCACAAATCAGAAATTCAAAAACTCTGAAATTGTCAACAACTGTATATGATGTGAGATAAAAGTGGAGTAACATTTTTAAGAAGTTCGAGGGCGAATGTGTGGTCCAGGAGTTTTATATGGTGTCCTTCAGTTTTCACAGCTATAGAAAGCTCATTTTAACCATATAAGAACTCAGGGAATATTGCATTCACGAGTTCTTTCCTCCTGAGGAATCTGCTAGAGAACAGTCTTCATCCAATCAAAGATAATTTTAGCCAAAATGCTTCTAGTGTATATTGTTGCATATATTTAATTGTATATCTAAGAGTAAAATAAAGATTAGAATGTAAATGCTAAGTCCTCTGAAAAAAACAGAAATATCACAACTAAAAAATGGGAGGGGAAGGTATAAAGCTAACTGTACAAAATGTATAAGGAAACATTAAGTACTTACTTAGGAAATATATTATATTCAAACAATGGAAAGGTATTCCATTTTCTTAGAAAGGAAGGATGACAAGATCATCAATCCAAAGATAAAAATAAGACCCCAAGAGGGGCGCCTGGGTGGCACAGTCATTCAGCATCTGCCTTCGGCTCAGGGTGTGATCCCAGCGTTCTGGGATGAGTCCCACATCAGTCTCCTTGGCTGGGAGCCTGCTTCTTCCTCTCCCACTCCCCCTGCTTGTGTTCCCTCTCTCGCTGGCTATCTCTCTCTCTGTCAAATAAATAAATAAAATCTTTAAAAAAAAATAAGACCCCAGGGGCGCCTGGGTGGCACAGCGGTTAAGCGTCTGCCTTCGGCTCAGGGCATGATCCCGGCATTGTGGAATCGAGCCCCACATCAGGCTCTTCCGCTATGAGCCTGCTTCTTCCTCTCCCACTCTCCCAGCTTGTGTTCCCTCTCTCACTGGCTGTCTCTATCTCTGTCAAATAAATAAATAAATCTTTAAAAAAAAAAAAA